>NC_141694.1:1648079227-1648306727 GCF_964263255.1 Lissotriton vulgaris
TGGCAATCAATGGGGAGCGACACATCACTCTGACAGTGGATGACTTGGTGAGTGAGGTAACAGGTTGATGGAGCAAGGTTTCACACATAAAGAGACTTACTCGAACTCAACCCTCTCAAAATAATACGTAACCTATTAATCAACATGTTTTGTCATACTAATTATTGCACCACACAACATGTTTAGTAAGCTGGGGAAGCTTGCATATGTGCTTTTACTAACAGTAACCCGAGTGATCTAATATGGCCCCCGAAAGGCGGGAATTTCACTGCGCATGCGTCTGCCACACTCACGGGTGTGACGTCTTTTCTGCTTTGGAGGGAATTCTTTGCAGCTGTGCACTAGTATTAAGATGGCCACTTCATGTTTTACATACTAATGCACCTGCTGCTGCTCTAACTAAACTTTGTTTGTTCTTCTTAACTATTAATGCTACAATTAAATTAAAGTAACTTGTATATCTTTTGCTACATAAGGCTGGGTGGAATAAAGTTATGAGAAAATAAATTATGGGCGGGAACAAGATCATTATTAATGAATGAAAAGGATCTCATACTGGTATGGTGTGATGACCTCTCCTCATCTTTTGACCAATCAAACTAAGGGAATACACAAATTTGCAACACTGGGGGGTGGTACATTGCCCTGCAAAATGGTATAACTAAGGTAGGCTTAGCTAGTTAGATTGTCCATCTTGTCCGAATAGCTGACCTGTCACTGACCCAACGCTCTCTATAGGAGATCGAGACCAGAGGTGCTGGCGGTGCACTCAGTCAGTAGAATCGATAACCCAATCGGGGTCTGAGGGAGAAGAATTGATAACCCAATCGGGGTCCGACTGTTAGCCGCAGAGAGGGGTGTGACGCTGGCGTTGCACTTTAGCTGAGGGTACCTGTCCTGACCTGCATCTGTCCTGTCCTAATTCATAATGGTCCGCACCTGTCTTGATTCTGGTCTGCACCTGTTTTACCCTGTTGGCACCTGAACTATCGGGATTCATGTTTCCTATGTCCCAGCCCGTGGCCAGGGATGGTCTTCACACCATTCTAAGTAAATATAAATCTGTGTGGGTATGTCATTGAACTGTTTCCCCTTTCTCACCCTCCCCACGTTTCAATGCCTAAAAGTAGTCTCGTAATATTTCTACATTTCATTGCTTTGATCATTATCTTCCTGATTGAAAAGGCTTTACTTGCTTCTGTATGGACTCTGACCTTTAAAACTTTGCATAGATAAAGTGTTCAAACTTTTCTTGAGGCTGCGGTTATTTTATGAAGGTAAATGTAAATGTTATTTTTCTACCTATTATTCTATCACTCTTGATCCCTTAGGACTTAAATATAGGTGACAAGGATTGGTAAGTCAAATGTGTATAGGTACAAGTCCTGAAATAAAATAAAATCCTGATTGGCGAATGGTAAAAGGCGGATTTACCTATTCAAAGTGTGTATGTTTATGGGCCCAGGTGAGTATGGTAATTGAGCAGGTAGCTCCACGCGCCATCAGTATTTCTTTGGTAGCAGAGTAGTGGTTAGGGTTTAGTTAAGATAGGTAGTTGTCTGTTTATTGATTATTGATTTTGTATTGATGTTATATATTAATCAAAACCTGTACGTATTGTTAAGTGTTTGTTCGGAATCCCCGGGGGCATGGAATAGCAGGTGGTAAATGAAAGCTGCACGGCGATGAGGTCACTTGCTTAGATGAACAAGTGCGTAAAGTTAGGTAGAACTTGAAGCACTAATTAGGGATTTCAGTATAAATGTGTGAATAAATGATAGCAAAGGGGTTCGGTGGTGAAACTTTAGCCTTACATCACCTAGAAAGGGTAAGCCTGAAGGAGTAACAGGTTCTCTAATGCTTGTGTGAAGAGTAAGCAGAAGCGATTTACTCGTAGTGAGTGAAGGGTAAACGGAAGGGATTTACTCGCAGCAAAAGAAATGATCTGTCCTTTGAATTTAGTCAATCAAGCTCAGTGGCGAATGTGCTTACATTGTTAATTAATGAATTTTACATTTAAAAGTGAAGAGAAATAATTTTCCGTATTACCTTGCAAAGGAGAGAGTCAGTCACGGTGCTGCACTGACGTCACGGAGAGCCGCGCTGGTGCTGGTTGAGACAGCGGGTGTGTAGTAGACGTAGAAATTGTAAAGGAGGGGTGAGTGCAGGAGCGTGAGGACTTAAGTATAGGTGACAAGGATTGGTAAGTCAAATGTGTATAGGTACAAGTCCTAAAATAAAATAAAATCCTGATTGGCGAATGGTAAAAGCCGGATTTACCTGTTCAAAGTGTGTATGTTTATGGGCCCAGGTGAGTATGGTAATTGAGCAGGTTGCTCCACGTGCCATCAAGGTGCCTGCTGGTTCTCCAAGATAGAGCTCTAGTCAGGTTATCACCAAATGTTGCAAGACTCAAGGTCCTGGTATATTACCACCTTTTCTACTCACCTAGGCCTACACGGATGGAAAAGACTGAACTTTGGAATATTCAATGCAGCAGACATCTTCCAGAACACCATAAGAAAAGCCATGTTGGGAAGAAGGGTTGCTATTGAAGACATTGCAGTCTATGCCCCAACACTAAGGGGAACACCATGCTCGCCTCAGAAAAGTCCTCCAGAAACTCAAAGAAAATCAGTCGCACCCTCCACAAGAAGTGTGAATTCCTGAGACCCCAGCTTTAAACTGCCAAATCGACCTGGCAAAACACACCTTTTGATAGGCCTCAAACTCCTTTTTTATTAAATATATGTCACCCTTAATGTAGTCTCTAAAGAGCCTATAGGGAAGGGTGCATTGTATTTAAAAGGTAGGACATGTTGTTTTAAGTTTTACATGTGATGGTTTTGAAAAACTCCCAAATTTGTTTTTCACTACTGCGAGGCTCAACTTCTTCCATATGATAATATTAAGCTACCTTAGTACATTTAATAAGAACTAACTTCTTTTGGATGGTGGGTTGTTAGTTGCCTGGGATGTGAGCCAGTGCTTAATTTAAGCCAGTGGTTTCTGGTGCTCGGCATCGGCACTTAATTGCCAACATCGGCAATTGTGAAGTCTGTCACATGGTGGCGCTGTTTGTTTTATTTAGAGATAAGTTGTTTATTAATTCAGTATACATTACAAATGACTAATACCTATCACCCAAGCAATTGTTATAGCTTTGGGGGCCTAAAATAGTCTGAAGTTCCACACTTAAAGGAATGTGATGTCCGTAGGTGTGTTTGTACTGTCACTGGCAGCGCTGGCTGTGGCAACTTGCTGATGCAAGCTGCAGAGGCCTCCTGACGACAGCCCAGGCGCTTCTTGTTTTTTAGAAAGTAAGCACTGGACAACCCTAAACTAACCTGTGCTCAGCCCTCTGGTAGCTTGGTACAGAGCAGTCAGGCTTAACTTAAAGGCACCCTGTAAAGTATTTGTGTAACACTTCAAACAGTAATAAAGTAAGAAACACCCCACAAAAAAGATCCCACACCAAGTTAGAATAATAATGCTTTCTTTAATAAATAACACAAGATCAAAACAACAAAAATGTAATCAGTAGAACCAGATATATGCAATTTGAAAGATTTCAGTGGAAATAGCACAAAAAAGCAAAAAGCGCCAACTCTGGATTTCTGGTTGCGCCTGTTGGAACAAAGTCACAAGTTCAGGCTGATCACAATGGACCGCAGGCTGGCTACAGGGACCCAGTTAGGCCATCTGAAAAGAGTACCTTAAATCTGGGTTTGCGGAGCATTACAAAGATGCATCACAGAGCTGAAACGTTGCCTTGATTCCGAGATGCAGGAGCCAGCATTGTCGTTGAGTATCATTTTGACGGGGTTTGTGATGCAGCCCACAGTCAGGGCGATGCGCGGGTTCCAAGAAGCTGCTAGGCTGCGATGCAGAGTCTTTTGTCATCATCGAGGCTCCCGTCAATGAAGGATGCGAAGTCTGCATCAAGGATGCGGTGCGCAGCGGCAGGTCTGATGGTTCGCAATGCGACGGTTCCAATCCACACAGCAGCTTTGATGTGGCAGTTTTGCTCTGGTGGCAGTATGCTCTCCGCTACTTCAGTGCCCAGACCACTGCAAAGGGTTACCTCGCTATTGTATTCCACCTCCATGCCTGGGGAAGTAATCTCCTACAAATGAAGGCTACATATTGATCTTCTAGGCCCTCTTCGTTCAGCTGTGAGAGTTGCCCCTATGCCATGCTCTGAAGCATCTGTCTGGAAAATGAGTTCTTTAGAGAAGTCAGAGACCTTGAGCACGGGTGCAGTTCACATGGCCTCCTTTAAGGTATCAAAAGCTTTCTGGCTCAGCTGCGTCCAGATCACCTGTCTAGACTTCTTCTTGGAAGTCAGTTCGGTCAAGGGTGCAACAATGGTTCCATACCCCATGAGGAATCTCCTGTAATAACCAGTGAGGCCTAAGAAGGGTCTCGCCTCTGTCTGGGTCTTGGGTTTTTTTCAAGCCAGAATAGTTTGGAGTTTGGCCTGGAGTGGCTGCTCCTTGCCTCCTCTTACTTGGTGACCCAAGTAGACCACTGAACCTGCCCTATCCGGCTCCTACTGGTCTTGATAGTCAGGCCTGCCCTCGACAGAACCTGAAGCACTTCCCTGAGATGGCACAGTTGGCCCTCCCAGCTAGAAATGAGACCACAATGTCATCTAGATGGGCAGCACTGAAGTTCTCCAACCCAGCCAGGTCCTGGTTGACCAACCTCTGGAAAGTGTCAAGGGCATTCTTCAATCCAAAGGTCATCACCTCAAACTGGAAGTACCCTTCTGGGAACCGAACGCTGACCTTTCTTTGACCCCCTCGTTTAAGGCAATCTGCTAGTACCGAGATGTTAAGTCAAATGTGCTGAGGAACATGGCAGCTCCCACCCGATCTATGAGTTCATCAGCTCTGGGGATGGGTGTGCATCAGTCTTAGTGACTTCATTGAGCACCCGATAATCCATGCAGAACCTAAGTTCTGTTGTGGCACCTGGAGGAGTACCCCTGGGGACCAACACCATTGGGATGAACTGAGGGTTGTTTGAGGGCTCAATAACCAAAACTATAACATTTTGGTGACTTCCTCCTTAATGCTGGCTCTCGCCTTATCTGGCAGCCTGCAGATTTTACTCTTCACAGGCATGCTGTCACCAGTATCAACATCATGGGTGCACCATGCAGTGAGTCCTTTGGTAAGGGAGAATAGAGGCAAACTGCCCCAACAATTGGCAGCAGTCTCTCTGTTGCTCTAGGGTCAGTGTATGGGAGAGGCTGCCATCATGCACTGACCCTTCCTGCTCCTTGGAAGAAAGGAGGCTGGAGAGAAGTTCACTCTCCTCCTCTACCATCCATTACCAAGAGCATGGTTACCTTAGACCTCTCGAAGTAGGGTTTGAGGAGATTGACATGCAAGACCCTTAAAGGGTTCCTGGTAGATTTGAGGTCACCACCTAAGTGACCTCACTCTTACGCTCTTTCACCTCATAGGTTCCAGACCAGCGGTCTTGCAGGGCCCTAGGCTCCACATGCTCCATCGCCCACCCATTTTGGCCAGGTTGAAACTAGACAAGAATGGCCTTCTGGTCATACCATAGTTTCATGTGTGTAAGAAAAGGGGGTACCCCTGACAACAGTTCCAAAATCAGGGAGAATAACTGGGGTGCAAGTATCACAATTATAGGAACAATGGAAATACTTGTGGACCTAAACAATGTTAAAGACATATACATGCAGCCTCTGTTCAGTGGTATCAAAATATTTTTTATTTAAATAAGTTAGACTAAATACATAAACAGGTATGAAAAATATAGTGTTCTGTATGTATGTTTACACTGGAATCAGGTAGTCAAAATACAAGAATTCTTGCATTGACCAAATAACATCTATAATATACACAGTGTCAATCATTGATGCATGAAGAATTGTTTAACAAGATACAATTGATATAAAAAACATGCAGACAAAATAATCATATTGATGTATTCAGAGGGTCAAAATTTCTGGCATGGCTCTAGGAAATCTGTGTCCTACACGCGTTTCGGCTGTGTTCCTACTCACATATATATTCCTTCATCAGGAAGCCATGTACAAAAAACTGAAACCTATAGACAGGGGGCATGTATAAACAGAGCATAAATCAATATTTGGAGAAAGCGGTCCTATTACAATATTACCTACCACATGGTTTGCGAAAGATGAAACTCAGGTCAAAGGCAACTGAGGGATTAAAAACACTAAATGCAAGCCAATTAAAACTATCATAAGCACATATCAAATGATAAACTTGACATTGTGCCATATCTAGTGAGTATCAATAACCAGGGGATAAAACAAGACCAACAGTGCCAGAGATACCTGGAAGTGAAAGGTTAGATAGAACAATGATACCCCAGGAATAAGGTAAGAAAGAAAAGATAAACTCTGTGGAAGCTTTTTAGCACAAGAGGTGAATAGAAAGACGTTGTGCGTTTTATATATCCAGTGACTCCATGTTAAAGAGATTTCTTAAATAAATAATTTCTGTATACCCAGTTGGAGTTCATAAGGTTTATCGCTGAAGATAGTATAGAGCCGCAAACTGGATGAATGGTTCTGTATGAGAACAGGATAAAATCAAGGTGTGTACATGGATGAACTGTACCTACACTGGTATTGTAAAGATGGAAGAACTATTACTCATGCAGGGTGCATTACCGATCATGGATGGAAATCCAGCATAAAGATGGAGCCTATGTGGATATGGAGTCCTCTGGTCCAGATAGGATGATCAAAAGACCAAGGGGCAGATTTATGAAGGCCTTGCGCCGCCGGTGTGTCATTTTTAACATGGGAAAAAGTGACGCACCGGCGGCGCAAGTCCTTCATAAATCTGCCCCCAAAGATGCAAATTTCACGTTGAGAGTGACCATAGTCCACTATGTTGTGAAGCAGTAAGTCTAAACGGCATAACATATGTAAGGTTGTACACTAGGTTGAAAAATATTGAATGGAGCTTGTTTCTGTCTTGCCGAATCATTCAAAGATTAAGAAGAGAGGGATTACCGTACTCTACGTATAGTACATGAATGATATGGCTGAGAAATTACGTTAGACATGCTTAACACATAATAGCAGTGCAGAGATAAAAAATATATTTTATGCCCAGCGTACAGCGTAAAGACAATTTAATAAATAATGTGGGGGGCATGTTAATCCTGGTGGTAGACGGATACATCCGAGCAATTTAAATGAATGTTGCCTACTAGATATAGTTAGAGGCGTGCATGTTGCGAGTTACATGCTCAAAGCAAAGTCAAAAAAGCTCTGGATGTCTTGTCAGTTCAATGCATGGTTGAGATAGAGAGCTTAATATAGATACTGCTAATGCAGGGAGTAAAGCGCACTATTGACTAGTTCTTACCGGTTGATTGGTCGGGTTATCGCTCTAATATGTTTAGCAGATTATGGTCAATGTCTATGCACTTAGGTAATTAACAGGGACTCCGGATATGGCTATCATTGTTTCATGACTCCCTGGCTGACTTCTAGATTCATCTGGGGTAGGAAGTGCCAGCTTGTAGCCAACCACATCCTGGGGACCTTTCTGGGAGCTTGCTCTCAGCTCTTCTTCACCAGACAGAGGGGTCCTCTCACATGGTTCCTGCACAGAAGTTCAAAGGGGCTGAAGCCAACCCCTTCTGCGGAACTTCCATTTAAGCAAACAAAAGGCACAGCAATAGGACGTCCCACTTCCGCCTCAAGTGCCGCGATAGGCCCATGATCATGACTTTGAGGGTCTTGTTGAACCTTTCGACAAACCGTTAGTTTGTGAGTGGCAAGGAGTGAAGAACTTGTACGTTACCCCACACTCCTTCTACAAGAACTTCATGTACGCTGACATGAAGCTGGTACCACAGTGAGATACCACCTCCTTGGAGAACCCCGCATAGGTAAAGATCCCCATCAGTGCCCTGGCCACTGCAGGTACAGTTACTGTCCTCAGCGGTATAGTTTCCGGGTACCGGGTAGCATGGTACACCAACACCAAGATGAACCTGTTGCCAAGGGCTATCTTGGGGTCCAGAGGCACAACAATGTCGATGCTCACCCATTCAAAGGGAGTGCCAACAAAAGGAAATGGCTGCAGGGGAGCCTTGCTCTTGCCTCCTGACTTGTTGTGGTATTGGGTTCCCAAGGCCTACATGCTCCGAAGATAACCCACTTACACCGAAAGAACTGTTGGCACGGAAACTGAAAAATGCAAAGAACAAGTTTATTAAAACCCCATGGGGTGGTGGTACATTCCTACAGCACCCTTCGGTAATGCAAGAAGTATCACACCGAACATCGGTGTGACTTACTCTTTTATACAGTTTACAGGTAATAAAACAATGGGCGGCACAAAGTTACAAGCGTTATGTACATATAAGGTCATCTTTGGAACACCGCCAGCTCATTGGAGGGGTTACAACTCCGCCGGTCAGTTTAGGCGGCACATTCCAGAGGGGTGACTGGTCAATGGGGACTGCGCATGTACAGGCTTGACCAGTACTAAAAATAGCCTGTTGCTGGGCAAACTCAAGTGGTCAATGGCACGGACAACGGACTAAAGGCCATGCTGGCCACGAGGCCGCTTATGATCTAAGATGGCCGCCGTAACACACAAAATGGCGTTTCCGAATATGGCCAATTTAAGCGGGAAACGTGTAGCACAGCTAAGCGCTAACTCGGCCATCGTCAAATTACGACAGACGACCCTTTTAGCGTTTAGCTGAAGCTACCTCATAGTGAACATAATCTGGGTGTTCATCTTCGATATCGATCAACATTATTTGGGTTACTTCTTTATGAAGCATCATTTTGTCATGAGCAAGAGCTCGTCTTGATGGTATACAAGCCGATAGGCACATAGAACACAAAGCTGGACCACATTGAATGCATAGGCATACGCCAAACAGTATCCCCACAATAATACATAGAATCGTTAGCAATTTCCAACCCCAAGTGGTAAGCATTGACCAGAACCACCCTGAAAGAGTCCAAGTTCCATTATCCGGGTGTATTTCCGCAGCTATCTTATGCAGTTTCGAAATGGCATCATAAACGGATGGTGAATTGTCAGGTACATAAACACAACAGCTGCTCCCGATTATTCTACATGCCCCCCCACGATCAGCTAGAACTACGTCTAGAACCATCCTGTTCTGTAGCGTAACAATCCTAGAAATCTGAAGTTCCTCAGTAATATTTCCCAATGCAATAGCAGTATCATTCGCTACAGCCTCAACTACACGGGTCAGTCGTCGTATCTTCCGACTATTCAAAGCAGCCCCAACAAAGGAAAACAGTCCAAAATTGAAATCCACATACTGTTGCAAAGCAGTGTCTGTCTGGTCAATGTCATCTAAAACAACAGCACGTTTAACACGGTTCAGTATGAAATCATGGTACAAAATATAATCATTATGGTACATTGGTGGGGCAATGAATACAGGAGGTAGTACAAAAGATACATAGCAAGTACCTAACCATCCCAACGGGAGCTGATGATAACCCTTCGTTCCGCAAATAAAATACGTATTTCGTGATGCTACAAATATGCCATTCGGGCTGTCAAACGTTATTGTGGTATTGCATTCGCTTTTCCCAACCGAGATCGTGCCTTTATTACGTATACACAAATCAGCTTTTGTGGCAATGACATTTATAACATGCGAGCTGGAAACATTAATGTTACGTTGGTTGCTGTAAACACGTGGGGCAGATATATTGTCGGGCGGTACTCCTCCCATTCAAATCGAGTACCCTCAGCTCGCGGATACCCATCCCGGTCGTGATAACATACTTTATTCAAACGGAAAAACACCCCCCCTTTTGTTGGCCATCTCAAAGTGAAGAGCAGAGTGTACCAGGAATGGTGCAGAAGGTGGAAGGAACCCTCCTTTCGGAGTATGGGTCCCTTTAGCAGGATTGTGCTGCAAACATATCAGACAGGTCTGCACTACTCTCTTAGCAGTATTAGCAATCTCGGGATGCTCCCAAACTCGTGTTAACAATCGAGTGATTGCAAGAGCCCCCATGTGCGCTGACCCATGTGTCATCTGGACCATCGCTTGCAAGTAAGCTGCAGGCAATTTCCATTTCTCCATATCCTTGCTTCTCCAACACCCTTCATCGTCTAGCACCCCATCAGTTGCCCATGCCGCAAGTTCTGATTCCATACCATACCAAAAATCCATGCAACTTCCTGAATGTCCTTTTAAATTTACTCTAGGTTTAATTTGAATATCGACGGTAAAAAGGGCCTGGGTCATACACGTCCTGAAGAAGACCCGCAGGTCGAGGCCCCTAGCCACCCATGCACCACAAGACGGGTCGAAACGTCGACGCCTTTTTTATAAGCAAATAGGACCATCCAAAGTCTTTTCATTATACATGCTAGTCCAGACTGTATAAATGTGAAAAATAGAAAGAAAAAAAAACATCAGTGGCCTAATTGCATTACCAGCTAGATTTTTTATAGCTTTGTTTTTTCTATTTATCTCAAATTCTGTGTCACCTTTCAATTGAGGCTTACACCCCTTTATCTTTCAATCACCCCTTCTTCTTTTCCGGCACCCTCTTGTTAGAAGCAGCTTGCTCCCCTTTTTCTTTACCGTTCGTTTTTTGAAGATGTACAAATGTATATATTGATTGTAGTACGATGGAGTAATTTTTGAAAACTCCCCCATTTTGGAATAAATTCAATTCTTTTCAGGTTGTTGCTTTTCTTTTAAAACAATCATGATTGCTTGATTCTTTTGAGTAGATTAATTCAGATACTCTTTCAAATTGGAAAAAGAATAACTGTGAGTATATTATTCATTGAATATACGATAAATTTTGGTTTGGACCATTGTTTTTTCTTGACAGTATCGAATACCCAGGTCTGAAAAACCTTGTTGGGTTACCCCATTTTTATAATGGTCACCTTGTGCAGGGATTCCTGCGAGGGTTTTGTGTAAATTGTTTATATGTTAACTGTTGTAAAGTATAATTGTCTTTTTTTCTGTAAGGTTTTCTTCCCCTTTTTTTGTGCCCTTTGACAGTTGTCACCTCATGTACTAAATTGCAAGATTCAAAATCTTTTCCATTGTTGTGACGTATGATTGAGTGTGCCAATTTTTGCATAATATGTCTGAGAAAGAAACACTGTCTTACAGCGAGGATTATATTGACAAGCTACTGAGTGATCAAGGAGCCAGTGGCCTTTTGGGCAATGAAAATAGGAACATTGATATTACATTAAATGAAAAAGTTGCTAAACTTGAACGGTTAGAGAAAAAATTAATCAGAACGAGACTCCATGGACACACGTTAGCAAAATATCTTAAACCTAACGTGATTCCAGTAGGCTTGAGAGTGAGAAACGAGCCAGCAATATTCGTTGACAACCCGAAATTTAAAGAACACTTAAGCTTTGTCTCTAACACATGTTCACGCCACTGGATGGTGTTGGGGATAGAGACTGCTGTGGTTGAAGCTGAGAGGTTGATAAAAGAAATAGCTGATCTAAAGAAGGAGATCATTGAAGACAAGGCCCTAACTAACGCCAAGGAGGCCTTAGAACGTGTGGAGAAGACTATACGTGAATTTGATCTATATGCGCAAACCACCAAGCTAGATAAGGTAGAAAAAGACATTACATTTTTCGATAAGAAAGCGATATACCCGTATCTCCAGGAAGGGTATTACGTAAGAGAACAACCAGGGACAACCAGGGACATACTCCAGCAGGGGTAGACGAGGATTTAGAAAATTCACCACTTTCTCGGGGTCCTCCTTTGGCAGTAATACAGACAGTGATTCTGAGCAACCGGGTACTAGCACTGACACAACCAATTCAGGTAACAATTATCCAGATCAGACTAACAATTTTTTAGAACAGGATCAATGGTGGGACAAACGAGGCCGAGGACGCCCCTGGGGGAGACCCAGGGGTCCACGAACACAGAATTGGAACAGGGGCAGGGGGCGAGGCAGAGGACAGACACAGTTCCAACAGACATCCCACGGAGAGATACAAACCAGGAGACAGCACTACCGTTGGTAGTGTATCATCCTGAGAATCCGGTAATCAATCTCTCTGATTATCAATTACACCAAGATGAACAAAGTGTCCTGGAGAAGGGCCTCTCCTTTGTCCCGACATCAATGCCAAATTCATTTAATCTTAAAATTGAGCTACACCAATTCTTTAGGAAGATTAGACTAAAACATTACTTTCACAAGGTCCCACATAATCCAACTAAGGCCTCCTTCCAAGTTTAACCCCCCAACCCACCAAATGTCATCAAAAATTCTGGCTTTTGAACAACTGGTACTGAGAGATGTGGAAAAGACACTCTCAGAGAGACAATATGTAAAATACAACATTACTAAGGCAGAACGAACAGCATTGAATACCCTAAAAGAAAACACCAACATTGTCATAAAGCCTGCCGACAAGGGTGGAGCGATTGTAGTACAGAATTATGATCAATATACAAAAGAGATACTGGACCAATTGGATGTCGTAGGGAATTACAAAAAACTCAGAGGAGACCCTACAAGTGAGATAGCAAAAAGAATCAATTCTATAACCACACAAGGACTTGGATCAGGTTTTATTAATAAACAAGAATTTGATTACCTTAACAACAAACACCCCAGAACACCGACTATTTATACGCTGCCTAAAATCCACAAAAGAATGCACAATCCCCCCGGTAGACCTATAATTTCCGGATGTGGCTCCTTGTTAGAGCCATTGTGTAAATACATCGACACTTTCTTAAAACCCATTGCAGAGGGGACGGCCACTTATCTGAAGGATACTATGCAAACCATTCTATTGTTGGATGGCCGCTCACACGATCCCAATAATAGTCTTTTAGCTACAATGGATATTCAATCCCTGTACACTAATATCCCACAGAACCAGGCACTTACAGTGATTGAGTTAGCATTAAACCAGCGCCCTGCCCCCCATCGTGTACCAACGGATTTCATTATTGAACTTCTATCACTAGCGATGACAAAAAAATTTTTCACGTTTTTAGGAAAGTATTATATGCAAACAAAGGGAGTGGCGATGGGGGCAAGCTTTGCCCCCAATCTGGCCATAATCTTTATGGATGCTTTCGAACAAGCCAATGTTCTTAACGAAATCAACCCTTTTGTCAGCCACATTGGGTTGTGGCGTCGTTATATAGACGACGTGCTACTCATATGGAATGGCAACAGAGAAGATCTTCTTGCATTCCATGAGTGGCTAAACACATGCTCTGCAGATATTCAATTCACCTTGGAATCAGATAGGTGTAAGATCAATTTCCTTGACATCACAATCAATACAGAACTGGGTGTATTATACACTGGCTTGTATCGAAAAAGTAGTGAACGTAACACCTTACTCCGCTACAGCAGTCATCACCCCCGTAACCTCAGAGACAATCTTCCATTCGGACAATTCCTGAGGTTACGGAGGAATTGTGCTAAAAAGGAGGATTTCTTTAACGAATCAGCAGACCTTCTAGCTCGCCTGCTTGAAAGAGGATACCCTGTTAGGCTTCTAAAACAAGCCCGAAAACGGGCTTGGTACAATCATAGGGAACACCTCTTAGAACAAACTAACCATCAAAGACAGAAAGAAGATCGAATAGTGTGTGTCACTACCTATTCCACGAAAAGTAATAGGATTAAAAAAAATAATCAATCAGCATTGGCATATGATAGCTGACAAAATTGGAAATACCCTCTGCCCTTACATGCTTTCAAGAAGGCAAAAAATATAAGGGATTTTGTGGTCAAGGCTTTATTACCCATCACGACCCCTCCCAGTCAAACTGTTTTGTGGGGTTTGTCCCCAGTAAAAGGCCATGTAAAATGCGGCAACTGTAAGGCCTGCCCTCTTACCCAAGAAATAAAACAATTTGAACACAACAACCACACACACACGCTAAAAGAACATAGTAATTGTAACTGTAGCGGAGTTATTTATGCGATTACATGTCCATGCGGCTTTGTATATATTGGGCAAACGATTCAGAGGGTAAAATGCCGTATTTTACAACATGTAAGTCGCATTAAATGTAAAACCCAGGGAGCCCCGCTTGTGGAACACTTCACAAGATTCGAACATGCCCCAGATTCTTTGAAATGGTGTGTTCTTGAAAAAGTGACACCTAATCCCAGGGGAGGTGATTTCAGTCAAACGTTGAGCCTTCGTGAGTGTTGTTTTATACATTTATTTGACACCATAAAACAGGGCTTGAATGAATACGAAGAAATCAGCAAGCAAGTGGCAGTGCTTAACCATAGGTGACAACACCCAGCAACGTTCCCATTTGCTGACCTCTGTGTGTGATTGCCCTGAATTTATAATTCCTTGTCTGTAATTCTACATCTAAGTTGGGCCCCGACACACACTTAGGCTATATATATTAGCAAGCAAGTGATATTACTTCACTTTAATACCTAGGAATTTTTAACACGTTGCGGCTCTACTCCCAATTCTTAATAATTCTTTTTTGATAATTATATTCGAATTGGGTCCAAAACAGACGTAATGTTCCATAATATTGGTAGACATTTTCTGTTGTGCACCAGTTGATACTCGGATCGAGTCCACAACGGGAGCAAGTCTTTTTTCTATGCCGGTTGCCATTAAACGCTGGATACGTCTATATGACGTCATCGCGTAACGGCAGGCCCTGGCAACATGGATCGGTTTCACGGAGCGATGCGGAGAACCCGGTGAGGTATGTCCCGCCATTGTGTGCTTGTTTTTTTGACATTAAGCCTCTTTTGCGTGTTGTCAAAAAGTATCCTTGAGGTACAGAACACGCTAATTCCCGCCATTATTTTTCCTTCCCCAGCGGTACCTGTGTCGTCCGTTTTGTTTCAAAATATCTACCCAACGTGGGATGGACACATAAGAACCTGTGTCGTCCGTTTTGTTTCTACCCAACGTGGGATGAACATATAAGAACCTACCAGGTAGGCGTCCTGATGCGTTTTGAAATACACGGGATACATTTTACTGGTATTCTACTAATGCGCAAATTTATGGTTTTAATTACAGTTTGCACCGACGTCCGACTGTGGGTAGTGCAACCCCTATGCCAATTATACAAGTGACGGCCGTTAAAAGAAAAAATTCTAAGGTATGAAACAGTATGTTGGTTCTGCATATTATGAACCACCAATAAAAACGCCCCATTGGTAACACCCAATTAATATATCTCTCTGTAGTGACCAAGGGCTACTTGTTGCGAGCTGTGTCTGCTGCCCACCATTGCCTACTCAACTTTTCTGGTCAAATACTCAACTTTTCTGGTCCAATACACGACCACCAATCTGGTTGGTAAGTTTTTCAGCCAACACTTTAAATATCACAAATATTAGAATTAACATTGGAATTGACTGACCGGTAATACCTCATTAATTAATTATAGGTGGGTTACCACGGTCATACAACCAGACCCTCAACTACACGAGGACTGCGATCATCCCTCAGATGATACAATACACCTAGAAACTCTTGGGTAAGCGAGGTGATAGGTTAATTATTTAACATTTTTATACCAAAAATCCATGCAACTTCCTGAATGTCCTTTTAAATTTACTCTAGGTTTAATTTGAATATCGACGGTAAAAAGGGCCTGGGTCATACACGTCCTGAAGAAGACCCGCAGGTCGAGGCCCCTAGCCACCCATGCACCACAAGATGGGTCGAAACGTCGACGCCTTTTTTATAAGCAAATAGGACCATCCAAAGTCTTTTCATTATACATGGTAGTCCAGACTGTATAAATGTGAAAAATAGAAAAAAAAAAAAAAAAAAAAAAACATCAGTGGCCTAATTGCATTACCAGCTAGATTTTTTATAGCTTTGTTTTTTCTATTTATCTCAAATTCTGTGTCACCTTTCAATTGAGGCTTACACCCCTTTATCTTTCAATCACCCCTTCTTCTTTTCTGGCACCCTCTTGTTAGAAGCAGCTTGCTCCCCTTTTTCTTTACCGTTCGTTTTTTGAAGATGTACAAATGTATATATTGATTGTAGTACGATGGAGTAATTTTTTAAAAACTCCCCCATTTTGGAATAAATTCAATTCTTTTCAGGTTGTTGATTTTCTTTTAAAACAATCATGATTGCTTGATTCTTTTGAGTAGATTAATTCAGATACTCTTTCAAATTGGAAAAAGAATAACTGTGAGTATATTATTCATTGAATATACGATAAATTTTGGTTTGGACCATTGTTTTTTCTTGACAGCAAGTTCTGATTCAGTAGCTGATTTCTGAATGTCTAATATTTCCGCTCTAGCATCATTCCATCGCTCTGCTTGGGATTTTGTCACGTACATGGGGGAGTCAGCTCGGGACATAGCCGTTTGTCTCGCTATGCTGTCCGCAAAGGCATTTCCCTTTCCCACTTCATCAGTGATCTTTTTATGGGCGCTATATTTTATGATCTCTACTTTCTTTGGGCAAAGAAACGCATTTAGGAGATCACGCACCAACTCTCCGTGCATAATGTGTACTCCATGAGAAGTTAAAAACCCACGCTCTCTCCAGAGTAGACCGAAGTCATGGGCCACTCCGAAGGCGTACCGGCTGTCTGTGTATATGTTCACACATAAGCCAGCACTCAATTCGCAGGCTCTTGTCAAGGCTATCAGCTCCGCTGCTTGAGCCGATTTCTGTGGTATTCTAGCTGTTTCCACCACTGTCTTAAGTGTCGTTATTGCATAGGCTGCGGAAGTCGTGCCATCTGGCAGCCTCAACCATGATCCATCAACCCACAGTTCCCCATCCACATCTGGAAGTGGCTTATCCTGTAGGTCAACACGACCCTTTGTCTGTTCCTCGGTCAGGAAAACACAGTCATGATGTTTTTCTTCCTGACCTTCCTCGACCGGATAGGGCAATAAAGTGGCAGGGTTCAGAGTAGCACATCTTTTTAGTGTGATATGTGGCGCCAACAGTGTAAGCTCATATCCTGTTAACCGTGCACTCGTGAGATATTGGGTCTTTGTTTGATTTAGCAGGGCATCCACTGCGTGAGGAACTAACACCAACAATTTGTGCGATAACACTATTCCCTCACTCTGCCGTATCGCTACTGCTGTTGCTGCAACTGCTCGGAAACACCCAGGTAACCCTCACGCTACAGGATCAAGAATAGCAGAAAAGTATGCGCATGGCCTCTGCTTGTCCCCGTGTGTCTGCACTAACACTGATAACGCGCACCCATCTTTCTCGTGCACGTACAATGTGAAAATCTTCGTATAATCTGGTGTACCTAACACGGGTGCAGAGCAAAGGGCTTGTCTCAGTTGATCAAAAGCATTTTGACATTCATCTGTCCATTCAAGGGGCATTGGTGTAGTTTTGGACAGTAACGCTAACAAAGGCTTGATAATATGCGAAAACCCCATGATCCACTGCCTACAAAAGGACATTAACCCTATGAAGACGCGTACATCTCTCTGTGTGCGGGGGACTGGTGTATCTAAAATCGCCTGAATTCGATCTGATGTCAATGCACGCCCCTCCTTAGACAAAAGATGACCGAGGTAGGTCACCTTGGGTCTACAGTATTGTAGCTTCTTCTTAGAAACCTTGTGATTATGCTGTGCCAAAAAGGAAAGCAACGCAATCGTACTTTCCTCACATTGCGTGTAAGAATCTGCAGCAAGCAGAAGGTCGTCCACATATTGGATCAGAACAACCCCCGATTGCAACTCAAAGGAATCAAGCTGTCTTTTCAAAGCCTGGCTATAGATACTCGGGCTCTCAGTGTAACCTTGGGGAACACGACAAAATCTATACGATTTATTATTTAACGTGAAGCCGAACAGATATCTGCTATCGGGATGGACAGGGATGGAAAAGAAAGCGTTTTTCAAATCAATTACACTAAAGGTCGTTGCCGTTGGTGGTACCAGCGTAAGCAAGGTCGTAATATTGGACACCACCGGGTATTGGGGAATGACAATTTTGTTGATCTCTCTCAAGTCAATAATAAAGCGATAGACTTTGTCGTCAGTATCTCTCTTAAGGATCGGAAGAATAGGGCTGTTACAGACATTATAAGGAACCTCTTCCACCACCCCTGCAGTTATCAAATCCTGGACAATGTGAGTCAGGGCAATTTCACCTTCCCTCGAAATCTTATACTGTGGCACCCGTAGTAGAGAGGCCCCCTCCTTAACAGTAATATGAATAGGTGGAACACGCATCTCCCCCACATTCGTGTCTGAGGTCGCCCATAACGTGTGCGGGAGAGAGGCCAAAGCTGGAATGTCTGATATGGTATAGAACCTGTTCGGGTCAGGGTAATTGTCATTCAAGATAACCCGCACACCTTCAGGAGCGCACCGTATCGTTGCTCGAAAGTATTTAAGCAAATCAATGCCCAGGATATTATCTGGTGTATAGGGCGATAACAAAAATTGACCAAAACTAAAAAATTTGTCAAGACAAAGTGCAAGGGGTTTGGACAAAGGGCTAGGGGAGGGTGTGCCATCGAACCCTACACATGTTATCATTTCGCCGGACAGGGGAGCCCTCGGAACCAATTTCTTTGACAAAGTGCTACGAGTAGCTCCGGTGTCGACTAGGAATTGATCAGTAGAACCCAAAATGCCCGCTGTTACATATGGACCTTCCTAATCTACCGGCACTTCAATTGGTTCCGCACCCCATCCTACGCAGTCCTATGCATGCACATAATCCTGGTGCTCCACATTCTCACCCTCTGAAATCTGATATTGGTTCCGTCTATCAAAAGTATTTCGTTCATCCTGGCCACGGCCCCCTTGATCAGCCCTTCCACGATCACCTCCACCACCTCTCGCCCCCGTATAACCGCCCGCGACCTACCACCTCCTCGACCACGCTGGCTACGTTGTTCCCGAAGTACCGGACAATCCTCAGCCCAATGACCAAACTCCTTACAATAAGCACATTGATCCTCCGCAATATCCGTACAACCATACAACGTATTTCCTCCACCTCGTCTACCTCTGTCGTTCCCTCTACCCTGTGTTCCACGAACCTGCGCCAACATCACCTTCGTTTTCAATTCTTTCACTTTTTTATCAACACTTTCTTTAGCCTCCAACTCCTGTCACTCATAATACTGAGCCATAGTCAACAAAGATGCAGGGGTCGCCGTGGCCCAGGAACTTTCACTCGATTTCAATCGTTTTGCAATCTCCGGCAGGAGATTAGCCACATACTTATCTACAAACAAATGCCGACCTGTATCGTCTGTTAAAGATTGACCACTGTAATCGTGAAACGCCTCTTCGAAGCGTGTAAAGAAATCCGAAACCGTTTCATCTGGCTTTTGTTTACACGAAGCTAACATGGTCCAATCTATCTTTTTAGAAGGTATGAGCGTTTTTAATTTAACCAAAATAGCCGTTGGGAGGTCTAAAATCAACTGGCAAGGCTTACATGCCGGTTTCCTCTCTAAGTCAGCTTGATTTATCTCTTTCCATGTACCCCCAAGTATTGTCTCATCATTATTTTTACGAATTTGTCTCCACATGTCAGGCGGAAGTATTAACCCAAAAAACAAATCTATGCCAACAAGAGTCATCACACAAGACGAAATAGCCCCTTCCACCCCTTCATAGAATGCTGCCGGATTTTTACGAAGGTCGGGTAAAGAATTTTTCAATGCCATAACATCCGCTCTATTCCAAGGCGTATACACCCAATTATATACAAAGTACCCCTTCGCATCCTTTGACCTTTTATCATCATCTGTACCTTCCCCCTTCGGTGGAACATACAAAGGTGCGGCTTCACGCATAGGCATAACATGCATTGCAGAACTCTTATCTGAACCCCGGAGAGAACACACCTTAGATTGCCCATCAGATTCCGGCCCGGATTCCTTATTCCTTTTCCGCTCGTCCCGCAATCTGATAGCCTCATCTCGCAGCTGGATCAGTTGATTGTAAAAGGCATCGACATCTGCAAGAACAAATACACCTGTATCTAGATTCTCACGATGAACTGACACAGCCTTAGGTTCTAGCGTATCTGAAATTTTACGATATGAGGTAACAACTTCATCTGCCAAAGTAGCCATAAAATACAGTAACTCTTGGTCTGTCCAAGTACCCCTTTCAGAAATAACTTCAGCCTGAGAAACATACTTCGTGTTCACTCTACGAGCCCAACTACGTAAATGTGCGGATCTCTCCGCCGAAAACCTGAGACCAGATACACCCTTCTTTCCCGACTTATCCTGTCCGTCCTCATCCGATTCTGCAAGTGGAGCCGTAGATGAGACGTACGGAGGCGGTGATCGATCTAGCAATGAAAAATCATCAATTTCATTATTAAGGACAGGATAAAGCGGTCGACGAATAGGGAATTGACCAGTCGTTTGCAATTTACGTTCCCGTTCCTCCCTCTCTTTCTTTTCCTGCTCCTCTTTTTCCTCAAGCTGTAAAGCCTTATCCCGAGCAGCCTTGCGCTGCTCTTTGTCCGCCAAGGCAACTTCACGCTTCATTCGTTCACGCACCGCTTTCTCCCACATTCGTACACAATCAAACATGTTCTGTCTAGACCTTCGCTGAAACAAACATTGCTCCACAAACTGTACTTTGCGTAAATCGAACGACCCATGTAGAGGCCATTGCAATTCAGGATCTGACTTGGTGTACTTATTCCATAATTTACTGTACATTATAGGTGGAAGGCCATGCTTTATATACATGTCCCTATTTGGTGTTCCCTCTGGGGGAGCCGGCTGTGCTTCCGCTAACCTAATTGTGGTACCATTTCCAAGACAGCACATCCCTCGGAGTGTGCTTAAAACAGGCATGTTCAAAAGGGTACCACGAAAGCGCGATACCGTAGAAAATGGCACTTACAGTACTTCACACAAACGTGCCGCTCAAAGGAAAAAAACAAAATTAGAGAAACATCTCTACATGCCTGCCTATGTGAAGTGCACTACACATATATTTTTTCAAAGATCACAGATTCACAAATTCACAAATGTTAGCTAACTCAAATCAAAATCATAGGTCATAGGACTTCGGCAAGCGTCCGAGGACTACCTTACCGATCACAAATCATAGAACTTCTGTAAGCGTCCGCAGACTACCTTACCGATCACAAATCTTACCCAAAGCCTCAAAGGTCCAGTTTCCAACTGCCAAGGTCTTGTAATCGAATCAGCCAAACGGCGCTTTATCCAGCAACACGGACGATCAAGGACTCAGTCGGAGACCGGCGCCACCTGGAAGGTCAGATCGGAAGGAAAGGAAAAAACACCGTGGGTGCCAAGACTCGGGTCACTCAGTGGCAGCGCGCGTCCATGGCGAGTATCCAGACCTTCGTCACGACCTCTCCTTCGGGCATCCGAGTCGCCGATGAGTCCCACCAGAGTCGCCAATTTGTGGTATTGGGTTCCCAAGGCCTACATGCTCCGAAGATAACCCACTTACACCGAAAGAACTGTTGGCACGGAAACTGAAAAATGCAAAGAACAAGTTTATTAAAACCCCATGGGGTGGTGGTACATTCCTACAGCACCCTTCGGTAGTGCAAGAAGTATCACACCGAACATCGGTGTGACTTACTCTTTTATACAGTTTACAGGTAATAAAACAATGGGCGGCACAAAGTTACAAGCGTTATGTACATATAAGGCCATCTTTGGAACACCGCCAGCTCATTGGAGGGGTTACAACTCCGCTGGTCAGTTTAGGCGGCACATTCCAGAGGGGTGACTGGTCAATGGGGACTGCGCATGTACAGGCTTGACCAGTACTAGAAATAGCCTGTTGCTGGGCAAACTCAAGTGGTCAATGGCACGGACAACGGACTAAAGGCCATGCTGGCCACGAGGCCGCTTATGATCTAAGATGGCCGCCGTAACACACAAAATGGCGTTTCCGAATATGGCCAATTTAAGCGGGAAACGTGTAGCACAGCTAAGCGCTAACTCGGCCATCGTCAAATTACGACATTGTCACTGGCTTGGCAGGTAGGACATGACCTATAAAATGTATCTTAGGCCATCCTCACTCAGGGAAATAAAAGTGGGTGGCAAGCCTTTCGAAGGTCACCTCCTGCCTCAAATGACTTGCCAGGAGTACATCATGAGCCAGCTCCAGTACCAGTAAGAAGGCTTTGTAGCACTGGGGAACCCCCAACACAGGCTAACTATATAGGTGTCCATTCTCCCAGAAATCAGGTGCTCACCAGAGGTGTTGCCAGTTGCCTGGGCCTCAGCTTGCCTCCATAGACCCTCAATAGTAGGGCACTCCATCTGTGCCTTGCAGAACTCCTCCCTGTTGGACCCCCTCTCTGCTCTCAGTTGATCAGCTCAGGTAGGTTTGCAAGGGTGGTATTGTCTTCCCCTGTATGTTGGGAACATCACCCGCAGACTCAGCCTCCTCCTAGATGTTGGGAGATTTAGGAGCAGGTTTCCTTGGCCTTCCTCTTTTTGACAGGCACCTGGGCCATTCTTCCAGCCTCCAGGTTGTGTATTCAAATTTGCACATAGAATTCTCGTGTGGTGACCTAGATTTTCACTATCATATAAATTACTAAGAAGTTATGTTTCCACAGTTACATTTGCCTCATCACTCTGTAATCCTACTGTATGTTTAGGTCTGCCCTATTGTTGGACCTGGCTCTTTCTGCGGGGTCACCCCTAAACTTTTTGCCTTCCTCCTCCCTTTTTTCTGACCTTGTTTTTGTTGGTTTCAGGATTCTGGGCATTTTACCACTGCTAACCAGTGCTAAGGTTCATATGCTTTATACTCTATACATTGTAACATTGGCTTATCCATAATTGGCATATTTAATTTACTTGTAAGTCACTAGTAAAGTGCACTATATAGGCCCAGAGCCTGTACATTAAATGCTGCTAGTGGGCCTCCAACACTGATTGGGCCACCCTCTCAGCAGCCCTTTATACATGGCTCAGTTCTGCCACTACACATTAAAATACTTACCAGGCCCAAACCTTCCTTTTTATGACATGTAAGTCACCTCTAAGTTAGGCTCTAGATAGCCCCAAGGGCAGGGTGTAGTGTATTTAAAAGGTAGGATATGTTTTTTTTTAAAAACACATTTTATTTGTCAAGTGTCACATAAATTGCAGGCCCCTGTACTCCAGAGGTTGCTGCATAAATCTAGTACACATTCAAATGACTTTGACTTTTATGCGCAATAAACAAATCACAGGGTATTGTTTTAAAATCGGAAGGGGCTTACATCCAATAAATAATCTTTCGTTAAGCTCACTATCCTTTTTTAATCACCACTTTTATCATTTTTGCACTGCACCATCCCATCATATCAACATCATGTGGTATAACTAAGTG
Source organism: Lissotriton vulgaris (assembly GCF_964263255.1). Lineage (NCBI taxonomy): Eukaryota > Metazoa > Chordata > Amphibia > Caudata > Salamandridae > Lissotriton > Lissotriton vulgaris. Next base: position 1,648,102,587 of record NC_141694.1, read on the forward strand.
ATTGTGTGTTGTTACCCCAAGCCGACCATAGGGGTATGCTGGCTGTCTCAATGATCAAGAGACACAATACCCTAGTAGGATTACCAGATGAGAATATTGATCAATACAAGACATTGATGGGAATCCTTAAATGAGGTGGACTGACAATCACAGGTGTCCCATATTTTGGTGATTTGGTCTGTTAGTTTAATGTGTTTTTTACTTCCTTTGTACTTAATAAGGCATTAGGATAGCTTGTAAGAAATCACCAAAGGATTTCTAGCTTAGACCCCTAAGTTTGTTTTTTGTTTATGCACACACAACTTGGCAACCTGGCTCCTCCGCGCCGCACCAGGCCTCTCCCGGTACTGGCCTCAAACTCCGGCTCCAGGGCAGCACGGACCCCAGATCTCACGTTGGATCCCAGCTGGCAGTCAATACGGCATGGGTGTCACCTACAGGACCTAGTGGGGGTCCAGGGGGTCAGGATGTCTTCAGGATAATTGGTGGGCTGGACGGAGCTCAGCTAGCACACGTCTGCCATCTCGGCTCGCTTAGCCACGCCCCCAGGACATGTATTTTTGAGTTTTACATGTACTGATATTTAAAAGGCTAAATGGGAGTGAGAGAGACTAGACCTGCTGTCAAAATCCTTGAACCCAGGCTTGCCTCCTGTTCTATGAAGTCTCAGGATCACAAACGACTTTTTGCATCTCTGCTGGACTCTGCCATCTGTGAGTCCTACCCTTGCCTAAGGTGCCCCCTCCAGTCCCGGGCCTTAGAAGTGGGTTTCTTGAACAATAGTCCCTTTAAATCAAGCCTTTGGTCTCTTCCCTGCTGCCAACAGGCTTGTTCGCTCTAGAACCGCATCACTCGCTCGAAGGATTAGTGCAAGCAGGCGCAAGCTGGTCTCTTCACACATCAGTATCAGATTTGCACCATCAATTTCTAATCCTCAATGCCTTACTACTAATTGTGGCATGCTTATATTCTCATTCTCGTTTAATTTCTGAGAACAAGGGCGGGATGACTGATTTACCTTGTAACATTGAAACAGATAGGATTTTTAAAGAAGAGTTTCCTGTTTGTTTTGGTTGGTCATCGGGAGTGCGAGGGCTGTTTCACAATGGAACCGAGGAAAGATTCAGGCGAGGGACCTCTTACATTTTGTGATGTTGCGGCTTGTTTCTTTGAAGAGGAATGGAAGATTTTACAGCAATGGCAGGAAGAGCTTTACAATAAAGTGATGAAGGAAATCCACAAAACCTTAAAATTGATAGGATCTGTAATTGCAACCTCCATCTTTTCGTTAAAACCTAAACAAAAGAAACACATATCCTCAAAGGATATTCAAGATGTGTACATAAAGGACAGAATAAATTGTTTGTCAGCACATGAAGCTATGGCACCTCTTGTTTCATTCAGTATCAAAACAGAAGCAGAGTTGTATTCCATAGACCACCTCGACCCTGAGAAAAAAGAAAGAATCACGTGTACCGCTGGACATGAAGATATGGCACCTCTTGTTTCATTCAGTAAAAACAGAAGCAGAGTCGTATTCCATAGACCACCTCGACCCTGAGAGAAAAAAAAGAATTGCATGTATCGCTGGATCTGGAGATGCATTAGCTGTGCATCGATTGGCATTAATTAAGAAGGGAAGACCTATCCAATTGATATCCAAGACTGTGCAAGAGGCGAAAGTTCTAATGGTGCAGATACCCCTGACGAAGGTCAAGTGGACCGGAATGCATTGAGTGATGTTACTGGGACTTTGTGAAGGACACGGAATTTCAAGTGTTTTATGAACAGGCCTGGATGGGCAATTCTGAAATATGCAACACGCACAAGGAAATGAATTTCGTGCTTTTGACGTGATTGATGAACTTGGATTAAAACATGGAATAAAGAGGATTACTTTCTGAATACTTCGGGATTAAGCGTATTAAATTAAATACCACATGTGTATCTGGCTGTGCAACTCAGTGGTGGCCCACAAACTGTGGGCCACCTTTTCTTGGATGCTGATATTTGCACCAACTCTCAAAAATCTTGATGGCCTGCCCAGATTTGCAGTATCAACCAGCAAGATTAGATTTGCCTTCTCAGTTATCCTTAGTTCCTGTTCATATTTGCAACATTACTCAGTTATTCATAGTTCATGTGTAGATTTTCCCATCACTCTGTAATCCTTATTGCATAATAAGATGTCCTAAATGCATGTTTGCATTCACACTACCACTCGGTATTCCTTGTTGTGTGGTCAATGTGAAACCATCAACCAAAATCCCCAGTACATAACCATATTTGCACCACCACTCTGTTATACTCAATGACTGCTGATAATTGCACCATCACTCAGAAATCCTGACTTTGAGCTTACATTTGAACCATCATCACTTCACCATAATATCCTTGCTTATCTTCCTAACATAATCCAAGAAAGCTGGTGAAGGTGTGGACACAGACTTAGTATGGATTTTATTCAACCTAGGCTGCAGAAAGTATGTAAAACGCAACTGGAGACTGGTCCAGTAGCCTATGCCCCAATCATTGTTTGCTCAATCTTGTGCTAAGGGTGCTGCTCCATGCCATGCCATCTTCTTGGTCAGGAGTCATCTATGCTGTTCTTTGATTCTGAGCCGTGCACTGTCACAATGAGCACTAACCTTATAGATTGTGTGCTCGTCGCTAAGCTTTCGTGAGAATGCAGTCTCAAGTCTTATTGCCTTGACACATCAGTCGCGGCTTGACAAGTAAGCAGGGACCTGCCTCCATATATCAATATGTGCTACACACGGCACGGCGCAGCTGGCCTGTTCATGTGGAGCTGTAACCGTACACCCCTTCTAGGGCCTTAGTACAGGTTTGCGAGTAGTTGGGTGTTGCAAATGAAATTGTCTTAGCAATCTTGGAGTGTACAGATAACCAACAGGTTCCTAATACCTATTTTCAAGCCCATACCTTTTCCAGTCAATCAGATAGTAAGGTGTCCTCTTCTTTTTGAATTTAGGATAACTTTGACCTCACATACAGGGTGATCTCTTTCTTGGATAGGGGGTGGTAAAGGGGATAAGTGAGTTCCTTCAGTCACTGGTTTAAAGAATGAAACATTAAATACCAGGGGGCAGATCTATGAGGAAGTGCCGCAGCATCGCACCGCAAGCCCTTTGGCTGCGCCACACTGCGGCACTTCCGAAGCACAGAGATGCAACATATTTAAAAGAAGATGTTGCATCTCTGTGCTTGCCCCTGCACACCACTGGAGTCAAGCTATCCAGGCTGAAGAAGGCTGATAGCCAGAAACCGGTCCTTGGATGCTTGATTCCGGTCTGGGGAAAGACATGGCTTGGTAGTTCGGACTGGACTGTTCCCATGAGGCACAGGGTCAGAGCTGATTTGCATATAGCCAGTGTCTAACCCAGGGTGGTGTGGAGTGCAAAAAAACGATGGATTTAGGCCCAGATCCTTGTACTGGGTTGAATGTATAACATTGTTCTACATTCTGTCCATCAACTGTGTTTTTGCAATTTTCACCCCGAGTGTGCTGGGTATACTCAGACGTGAGTCCCAGGCTCTCCACACCACTGGAGTCAAGCTATCCAGGCTGAAGAAGGCTGATAGCCAGAAACCGGTCCTTGGATGCTTGATTCCGGTCTGGGGAAAGACATGGCTTGGTAGTTCGGACTGGACTGTTCCCATGAGGCACAGGGTCAGAGCTGATTTGCATATAGCCAGTGTCTAACCCACGGTGGGTGGTGTGGAGTGCAAAAACACGATGGATTTAGGCCCAGATCCTTGTACTGGGTTGAATGTATGACATTGTTCTACATTCTGTCCATCAACTGTGTTTTTTGCAATTTTCACCCCGAGTGTGCTGGGTATACTCAGACGTGAGTCCCAGGCTCTCCACACCACTGGAGTCAAGCTATCCAGGCTGAAGAAGGCTGATAGCCAGAAACCGGTCCTTGGATGCTTGATTCCGGTCTGGGGAAAGTCATGGCTTGGTAGTTCGGACTGGACTGTTCCCATGAGGCACAGGGTCAGAGCTGATTTGCATATAGCCAGTGTCTAACCCAGGGTGGTGTGGAGTGCAAAAAAAACGATGGATTTAGGCCCAGTCTTGTACTGGGTTGAATGTATGACACTGTTTTACATTCTGTCCATCAACTGTGTTTTTTGTAATTTTCACCCCGAGTGTGCTGGGTATACTCAGACGTGAGTCCCAGGCCCTCCACACCACTGGAGTCAAGCTATCCAGGCTGAAGAAGGCTGATAGCCAGAAACCGGTCCTTGGATGCTTGATTCCGGTCTGGGGAAAGACATGGCTTGGTAGTTCGGACTGGACTGTTCCCATGAGGCACAGGGTCAGAGCTGATTTGCATATAGCCAGTGTCTAGCCCAGGGTGGTGTGGAGTGCAAAAAAACGATGGATTTAGGCCCAGATCCTTGTACTGGGTTGAATGTATGACATTGTTCTACATTCTGTCCATCAACTGTGTTTTTTGCAATTTTCACCCCGAGTGTGCTGGGTATACTCAGACGTGAGTCCCAGGCCCTCCACACCACTGGAGTCAAGCTATCCAGGCTGAAGAAGGCTGATAGCCAGAAACCGGTCCTTGGATGCTTGATTCCGGTCTGGGGAAAGACATGGCTTGGTAGTTCGGACTGGACTGTTCCCATGAAGCACAGGGTCAGAGCTGATTTGCATATAGCCAGTGTCTAACCCAGGGTGGTGTGGAGTGCAAAAAAACGATGGATTTAGGCCCAGATCCTTGTACTGGGTTGAATGTATGACATTGTTCTACATTCTGTCCATCAACTGTGTTTTTTGCAATTTTCACCCCGAGTGTGCTGGGTATACTCAGACGTGAGCCCCAGGCTCTGCACACCACTGGAGTCAAGCTATCCAGGCTGAAGAAGGCTGATAGCCAGAAACCGGTCCTTGAATGCTTGAGTCCGGTCTGGGGAAAGACATGGCTTGGTAGTTCGGACTGGACTGTTCCCATGAGGCACAGGGTCAGAGCTGATTTGCATATAGCCAGTGTCTAACCCAGGGTGGTGTGGAGTGCAAAAAACGATGGATTTAGGCCCAGATCCTTGTACTGGGTTGAATGTATGACATTGTTATACATTCTGTCCATCAACTGTGTTTTTTGCAATTTTCTCCCCCTGCGCTGGCGCACAAACTGCAGCTATGCCCTGGCTCCCTTGTACCATGGTGCAAGGATGTCTGCGTTGTGGGGAGATTGTTTTTGTGCAGGAAGAGCACCTTCATGCACAAAAAACAATCACTACAGGCATTTTCCTCCTTCAATATGTGCTGTAGAATGCAGCACGCATTGAAAGAGGAAAAAATAAGGAGAAATTAATACATTTTTCCTCGGCCCACCTCGCTACGCCACCTCTAGGGTGGCGTAGCATTCAGACGCATCTCCAGATTTACGATTTCTCGTAAATCTGGAGGTGTGTCTTGTTCCATGGGTGTTGCGAGGGAACACCCACAGCAACACCCATGGAATGCCCCTTCAACGCAAAGTGCTGCGTGTGAAGGGGCCGTATTTACAAGGAGAGGAAAAGCCACGCAGGGTGGCTTTTCCTCTCCTTGTAAATATGAAGGAGCCCCCTGCACCATTAGTACCTTATGAAAAGTGACGTATTGATGGCGCAGGGGGCTTCTAAATCTGCCCCCAGGTGTACTGGTAAGGTATTAGGTAATTCAAATTTGAAGACTACTGAGCTGACCATCTTGAGAACCTTAACAGGTCCAACAAACTTGGCTTGGAAACCCTAAAGATATAAATATTTTGGGAACAACCATATTTGTTCCTCAATGTTGGATGTCTTTTCTGGGTCTCTGTGCCTGTTTGTGTGCATTTTTTATCTTGGTTTATCAAAGTTGTTTTGAGCTGTTTTCTGAATTTGTGAATGAGATGCTCATGACATTCTGTGCAGTGGGAACTAATTAAGGTATATAAGTTTCCTTGTTCATCATTCTAGAGAATGTGTGGAGTCTTTTTGTGGTGATTTCACTGAGTTACTGTGTGTGTAATTTGAACAAATACTTTACACATTGCCTTTTAAGTTACGACTGCCTGCCCTGTGCCAAGATACTAGAGGGTTAACTCAGGTTAATTTAAAATGAGTGTCTAGGTTACCCTGACTGAGATTGTGGTCCTGACAGGGTGCATACCTCTGCCCACTGGAGACCAAATTTCTAACACTACTCCTATAGCGTTTTGGATTGTGTCAGCTTTAACAATAAAAGGTCGAGTTGGATCTGGGTGATGTAGACTGGATCAGAAGCAACTTTTCTCTTTAGGGTTTGAAAAGCTTTTTTGGCTTCAGGATCCCATTGAAATTGTATCCCTTTTTAAATAACTGTGTGATTGGGGAAACTCTTTTCAGAATATTTGTAAATTGGCAATCCTAAAAAGCTTTGAACTTCCTTTACTGTTTGAGGGACTTAACAACTTTCAATAGCGTCAGCCTTTATTATCCATTTTGAAGCCTGTGGGTGAAATAATGAACCCCAAGAACTCTATACTGGTAACATGAAATATACACTTCTTTAGCTTTGTAAAAAGCTTACTGTCTCTCAACTTTTGTAAGATGGATCTCACATGGCCTATGTGTTCTGGAACTGAATTTGAATAGATCAATATGTTGTTAATGTAAACCACCTCACAGACATTAATGGATTCATGAGCACTTTGTTAAGGAAGTACTGAAAAGTGTCTGGGGCATTGCACAATCCGAAGAGCACACTGAAGTTTTAATATAAACCAAATAGTTTCTAAAGGTGTTTATTTTATTGTATGCCCTCCTGGATGTTTACCAGGTGATATACCACTCGAAAATTCTATTTATTATTAATGGTTACCTTTTTAACCTGATCCAGCAAAGAGGGGTTTAAGCATACAGTGTATCTGTTTTTAATAATAACATGATTAGGAGCCCTGTAATCAATGCACAGCCTGAACCCCCCCCCCCCCTCCTTCTAAGGAACAAATAATAATGGAGATGAGCCTAGGGCTTGAGATGGACAAATACACCTATATCAAAAAGTTAATCCCAATAGTCTATAATATAAAGGTTTTCACACTCAGTGAGAGTGTAGATCCTACTACAAGGTAGTTGAGCTCCAGGTTGCAAATCTATTCTACAATCAATTGGGTGATTCAGGGGTATAACACCAGCCTTTACTTTGTCAAAGACAACAGCAACATCTTGATAGGCTTTTTGTAAAACAGAATGTCCCTCTTCTAAATTGCCCTGGCTAAGTCTTGCTGACTTCCTGTAAACAGTGTGTTTGACAATAAGCTAGGCTTCTTAAGTCCAGTCTATACTAGGGTTGTGTTGAAATAACCAAGAAATGCTAAGTATAATTCCAAATTCTGGTGCAGTAATCAAATCAAATTAGATCTGTTCTTTATGATCCCTAAAAATTGTCATGTCAGAAGAGTAGGCTGCCAAACTACAGAACCTGACAAATTTTTCTGCTGTCAATAGTGCGGATCATTTCTACCTTGGCTTTTTTGTTGACAGGGACTCCTAGTTTTTTGGCAAAAGAAATACCCAGAAAATGTTTAGTAGCACCAGAATCTACTAACATGTCTACTGAAATTGTTTAATAGGGTAGCCACTCTAGTTCTACAGGAATGGAAATGATGCATTGAGTTGTCGAGACTGGTGTTAGCAGGTTGCCTATAGACCCTTAAAATTGGCTCATTTGGAAGTCAGGCCTCCGTAACTACTGGTTCTGTTGTTTACCTCTTTCTCAGTTGTGGCAGAAACAGCCTTAGATTTCCCCTTGGGCTTGGTTGTTCAGTCTATTTGAATGGTGACTAGCCTTGCCACAGTAAAGGCAGAGTTTTTGATCCCATCGTCCCTGCCTTTCCTCTTGTGACCCACACACATTCCCAATCCACATGGGCTCACGTTCTTCAACTAACCTAGGCTCAGGTTTCTTTTCCATTATTAGCATTGTCTTTGGGTAACTTCTGCCATAATCTGCCTTATGTTCAGACAAACAATGATCCAATTCAACCACCAAATCTATTAATGCTTCACAATCTTCAGGAGGATTGACAGTTTGGGCCAATAAGTCTTTTAGGTTATCATGTAATCCTCAATAGAAGAGTTACATTTTTTCTGCCCAGACCATCTCAATTCTTAGGTAGGTAGTTTAGTAGCTTATAAGCTAAGGCCTACCTTGTTTTAAATTTAACAACTTTGTATCCATGGATTGCATAAATGTATGTTTTTCCAAAGAGTTTTTTAATTTCCACCCTAACATTTATATAATTATAGAAAAGGGGGTCACCTATTTCAACAAGTGGAATAGGCCATGAAGCAACTGTTCTCTCTAAACAAGAGAGTATGAAAGCAACCAAGAATTCATCATCGGGATAATAGACAAGTCTACACATTAAATGCAACTGGCAGTGGTATTAGAAAGTGGCAACTTAGCTGACACTCCAAAGAAATGCTCTGAAGGTGCATCTTGAGTCTGCACCTCCACTGGTGTCCTTACTTTCTTTGGGTTTAACATTGGAATCTGTATGAACAAATGTAGATGGCTTAAGAAAAATTGTAGGTTTTGCACTGCCAACTGTAGAATGCACAAGGTTGCTTCTGTAATCATCTAATCTTTGTGACAATTTTGTGTCTCTTCCTGTGATTGCTGGAGAGTTTGCAGATGAATCCCTGGTGTGCTTTTGCCAAGCTACTAGTAAATGTAATACTTCTGGCAAAGATAGATTCTGAGACTCCATCTCACTCAGACAGGATAAAAATGAGTGCCTACTATTCTGTTACATTGAGAACTAACCTGATAGGGAGTGTGTTCCTGTAGGAGGGAGATGCAAAAGATTGGTTCCCAACTTCTCCAAAGCCTGCCACGGCCTGAATGCTGCTTTGTACTACAGACTGGACCAGCCCCCAAGGGAAAGGGTAGGTGTCTCTTTTATTTTCCTTCCTTAGTGGTGGTCTAGGGATTCTTTTTATGTGCTCCTACAATAAACTGAAAACAAAGAATCCCTTTGGTTTCTCTTTAATATGCACGCTATACACAAACCACACCACCAATCAATCTGCTCTCAGAAAGCACCATTAGGAACTCAAGAATACAATGTCAAAAAAAGTTATAGATCTTTTTATTATTCTATATTAAAACATAAATTTCAATAAAAAATCTCATAACATGAATAAAAATTATATGTATATACACACACTTGTTTATCAGGGGACAACAAATTACATATATTGAGGAGAAATACATATAATGTATATAAACACAAGCAATACACAGCTAAAACAAATGTTTAAAACAAAGTGCTTTTATTAGAGAAGGTCTTCACTTTGGAAACAAATCACATATATAATGTGTACATTTTAGTACTTGTGTTCAGCGCCAGTTAAAATCGCACATTTTTCCTTTGATCCACTTTGAAACCAAGAATTTTATCAAACAGTTGTCAGAATCAAAAGCGACACGTTTCGGTGGCATATGATATTTCCCACCTTCCTCAGGCTAACAATTTTCTAAATCTCCCCACAAGTAATCAATTTCATGGGTGGGTAAACGGAGGAAACAATCTCTCCACATCAGCTAACCAATTGTCTAGCGATGCTACATTAACGGAGCAACTAATCAATCAGGGGTCAGGATCACTCTCCCTCTATCAGGTGAGAAGCTGTATATCGAAAAATTGCCAAAAGGTCAAATTCCTCCTAGGGCGTGAATAGATTTCATCTCAATGATTAAAGTCAGAGTATGCTACAAGGGACTTATTTAGAGAATACTCAGTTTGATTAATGAGTTGTACAAAGGTAACACACTTAGTAGTATCCACAGGATAACAGTCTTATTGTACAGCAGTAAATGAATTGATGGAAGGGAAAAAGAGAACGCACAGAGCAAAAGATTATATTTCAAACAAAGTTTTTACTGCAAAAAAATGTTGGGGGAGGTAGATACAAGCAAATCAATTAGAGCAAAAAGTCATGAACAAAGATAGACAATATTTTCTCTATAGATTTCATCTCAAGCCTCCCACTCGATAAAAACACTGCTTGCTCAAAAGAGCATATACAGTCCCCTAGGGTTGTAAGTGTGCCCCACTTGCAGTTGAGAAAAGTTTCTGAGAGTGTTCCGCTGTTAACCGGGACTCTATCGTCTCCTGGTCTGCTCAGGGTTTCTTCAAAATATACGCCTCGTATATACGCCTCGTATATTTTGAAGAAACCCTGAGCATTGATTCCACTCTAGGCAATTAAGTGGCACCCTTTCATTCTAATGAAGGTGGCACGTTTATCCAGGTTCACAAACCTTAGGCCACAACACCATGCACCGACCTTAGATTGGTGTCAGCCTGCAGTGACGCCATCTACTCAGTTTTGAGGCGTCCAGCAGGCAGCAAGGATTTGAGATGGAATCCAGCAGCATGGTGCATGCATGTGGGCCGACTCTCATTCACGGTACATGCCTTACCACTGTGTGAATGCCCACCTAGGCTACTGTTGAGCCTCTGCGATATGTAAGAACAAACTAGTCTGATTTTCCTCCACGGAATGACATCAAGCAGCACTTTATTCTGCCTAGTTATACCACTAGGGATGAGTTGTGCGGCATAGGGTCCCTCGTCATCAGTATGGAGTATTGAGGCACATGTGGTTTGTAGAGGGTGCGGGATGGGACGTGTAGTGAGTACAGGCCTCACCAGCATAGAGCTTGACTCATGAAAGGGAGATGCACACATGGTATATAGTTCAGAGGAGTGACCCTGAGAGGATGCTCCTCCATTTACTTACACCCTCGGGTCGCGCCAGGCCCTCGGGATGTGGAAGCAGTCACAATGTACTGTTGAGGCCTGGTGGCACTCTACATCTCTTCCAACTTTCATTAATTGAAAACATTCAACTTTGCTATTCGGACCACATGTAGTCTCTCAGTCTCTGGCTTGCTAAGTTGGGGCGAACACCACACTTCTGGCTCCGGCCTCCTCTAATCTTGCTGCTAGCTGGAAGGATTCTCGTGCGAGATTCCCCTATGCACCCTCAAAGCGACTATGTTGACCCTGCAGACGTGCTGGTTTTGTTTTTTGGAATCGTCGGGTAGTAGTTTGGTATCTCCGCCTTCAGAGTGACAGTGATTTTGTCTTCCTCCTGGTTTTCTTCTCCAGCCCCAGTCACTTCCCTCGTTTGAGCCAGGACACATTGTGGGTCAAGTGTCTCCGCTGCACAGAGACCATAGTTCCATGGATGCCCGTCACCCTCCAGATATCCCTCTTGAATAGAATGCAAAACTCCCATCCAGGATGGCGGCCTCGCATTATGACTAGGGCCTCCACTGCCAACTCATGGCCCCACCCAAGAATTTGTGCCATTGCTTCTTCAGGAGTGGGTATTTGGCCTTTGAGAGGCTTGGGTCTGTGGGGGTTGCCTCTGTGATCCCCGAGATGGACAGCGCTCTTGGATACGTATCCTGCACCACCATTCTCACACACCTTGATCCTCCTCAGCCATCTCTGGTCCAGGTTCTCCTTGTGGATGGCGCAAAAGATATTCTACCAGGTTGTTAACCCCGGGGTGCTACAGTACATCATATTGGTAAGACTGCAGCTGCGCTGATAACCACTCTATGTGAGGTGGGGCATGCTGGGATGTCTCTGTAAACAGAGTGACTAGAGGCTTGTGGTCAGTTATGACACAGAGCTGTTGTCCACAAAGGTATAAGTGGAAGTGACAGCAAGCCACTGGATGTCCAGCGCCTTGCACTCAATCAGCGTGTACCTGGTCTCAGTGACCAACGTGCTCTACTGGCATACGTGATCAGGACTCAGAACCCTTCAATCTTCTCCTGTAGCAGCATGGCTTCTAGAACCACTGGGCTCACAGCGACAACTAATTTTATGAGGCATTTTGGATTAAAGTCAGCCATCATGTCGCCCACCATTAGCTCTCCTTTTACTTGGCGGAAAGCCAAATCAGCTTGCGAGTTCCATTTCCACTGAGCTTCAGCACTTGTCGTGTTCTCAGTTGCTCGGACAGGGTCACCAAGTTTGGGATGAACCTTCCACAGTTTGTGGCCACGCCCAGGAAGCGCTGCATCTCAGTGACATTATGAGGGTTGATGCTGATCTAATTGTCTCCGCTTTCTTCGGGTCCATATGCAGCCCTCCCTTGAGAAGATGTATCAGAAGAACTCCATAGAATTTTCATTGAATAAACACTTTTGGCAGTGGAGCATCAACCCACAGTCATCCAGCCATTGAAGTGTGGCTCTGAGTTTCATGTGCTCCTCAAGAGTGCAGAGAATACCAGTACGTCGTCGCTTGTATTCAGGATACCCACCAGTCTATAGATGGTGTTTCGAAAATGCCGATGAGATCACAAAATTCAGCCTCCGATACCCATGTGGGTTGAAAAAGTCATGATGTACCGGCTGGCTGGTACTTGTTCTAGCTGATGGTAGCCATGGTTTAAATCCAATTTGGAGAACCACTAGGCTCCATTCAGGTCTTCCACAATGGCATACACCGTGGGGGTTGTGGCACTCCCTTCAGATGGCTTTATTCGGGAGCCGCATGTCTATGCGCACCCGGACTGGATGTTTGGGTTTTGGTTCAATCACGAGTGGTGAGACCCACAGGGTTGGGCTGGTGACCTTGTCAATCACTTCCTGTTTTTCCAGGTTCCACAGCTCCTTTTCCACAAGTGGCTACAGGTGGGATGGAACCCTCCAGTGCCAAAGTGCTGTGGGTCTCATCGTCTCATTAATGTGTAGTCAAACCTTAATGCCCTTCAGTCATCCCAACTCTTCAAACAGTTGACGGAACACCAGCATGATGTTGGCAGCATGTGACTTATGCACTTGTCTGGCAAAGAAGACGAGCCTTAGGTCTTCTGTTGTGTGACAACCTAACTGTGCCAGTGCCTCCTCCCATGACGTGGAATTATGCTCACATTGTTCTTTCATCACTTGCCACCACGACTTCCACCACCCCTTTTAAAGGCAATGGCTCCATTCCACCATATGTGTAAATCCTTGCTTTTTCTGGTGCCAGCTTGGTGCGAGGTATCAGCCTGTCGAATTGGGACAAGCTATTACATTGACAGATGCTCTGGTGTCACCCCAGGACTACCTCCATCTCATCAGCCCGCCTGTCTGAGAATTTGAGCACCTTCGCCAACACCAGTATGACATCCAAGCTGATTCCAGGTTGATGCAGGATGAGATGCCAGAGGGCTGCCAACTTGCAGCCCTGAATGAGTTGGGCCCTAATTTTGTTCTGCTGGTTGATATCAGTGCAAGTGCTCGCCAGCCTCCGGAGATGCATGTAGAACACGTCAACAGATTCATCCTCCTGAGCTGGGGGTCAAAAGTAAAAATCATGGTTAGGCTATTTCACCACAAATCACACCCACCTTGAACTTTCTTAATATGCAGATGTCCATTCAGGTGAGTAGAGATGTTGGCAGGGAGGAAGCTAACAGGGTCTCATTCAAATGGAAAAGTCTGATCGTCCGGACCCCAATGACCTCAGAGTAATGACATAAGAGGAAGAGGAAAGGAGTGAGAACCAAGGATACGGTCAAAGAGATGTCAGAGAGGAGGCTTGCTGTGTGTGGGGGGTCTAATTTCTTTGTTTACAAATAGGCAGAGACTGCTTCCTCAGAGAGATGCCCCAGTAAAGGGAATTCATTATACGGGCATATTGCCTTTATTATTAGTGCAGTAGTGCAAGGCACTGACTACTGGTTTGATGGCAACTGCACCCCAAATATGCTTGTCCTACTACCAGAAAGGTGTGCTGGAGCCAATTTTTCTTGCTAGCTTTAGTATCCAGGGCAGGATGCAGCATGGGAATCCAAGCCACAGGGAGGTGAGATATAGGGTTTTTGTTTCTACACAGAGGGCAGACTAGCTGCTTTGGGCCTTAGACCTAGGAGTGATGGCCCAGAGGTATGAGCAGAGGAGACAAATCCTGCGGTGGCACCAGGAACTAGGAGTGTGATAAACCAACTAAACCCCAACTGTGGCTGTTTTACTATTCTTTTTTGCTTGTATTAGGGCCCAGTGCACCCTTTCTACACCAGCAGAGCTTTGGGGCAGGGAGTAAAGGACATAGGAAGAAGAACATTGAAGCAGAGGGGACATGTTAGTTTGGGCCTGAGACAGATGGGGGGAAGGGGTATGACAAGATAGGGACTCATGTTATTTCAAAGAGCAAAGGGCACAGCCCTCTTTTCAACAAGTAGCTATTGTTAGTGTAGCAGGTATATTGCCACTGGGAGCCAGGGATGTGAGGGCCCACTGCATCACAATTATGGCTGTCCTACTTTACAAAAGGAGCATGAGGGCTCATTTTCCTTGCTAGCATTAGGGCTGAGGATACCTCTACTGCAAAGAGGAGGGTGGGGGCAACACGTTGAAGCAATTTTTTCTGAAAGGTACAGATAACCTGTTTCAAGATTGGAATGATGGCCAGGCATGGTGGGCAAGGGATGAAAGAGGCAGAGTAGACAGCTTGATACTCAGTGCAGCATGTATGATTAATGCAGCAGGTGCAGTTGCAGTGGGGCCCTGAAGTGTTATGGTTCCACAACACCCCTACATTTTGTAGTAAATTTATATTTTTGTTTGATGCATTTACTCTTTTATAAGTCTCACATTTAGCATGGATTATGAGCTACATGAAAAGTACCCTTGAAATTATCTGAAAAGACTCACCCCTGCAGGCAGTCCTGCCCTCCTACTTTCCCAATTCATTGCCATAAAGTTTTGAAGGAGGCGCGATTTAAAAACATTGTGTTTATGCGAGCTCAGAGCATAAATGTTTGAAGAACTCTGAGTTATGGTGACATGCTGATGTAGCAGTTGTTTAGGAGGGATGTAGGATCAGTTGAGTCAGGTTGCAGGGTTTTACTTTTTTGACTCAGTTTCATATTTGGTAATATTTTTGAAGCATCTCTAAAAGTTTCAGGTCATTAGTATGTATGGATTGATGTGGCCCATTTAAAATGAGTGACATGAATATGTCTTTAGCAATAAATCTAAATTGGAGGTTCTAAATCTGTACATGAAAATAAGGTTGAGGAATATTTCTCTAGTTTTCAGCTAGTTACAACCTTTTTTTTCTTCAGGCTATCATACCTCACATTGTTTGAGAGTTAGTAGAAGCTCATATGCTTCACACTAAAGCACTGTCTCAAAAAAGACTATCTGCCTTGCGAAGTATACCTGGCCTTAATACTTAGGAAATGCCTAATGCCCTAGATTATATAGTGTATATGTATTTATTTACCAAGATGCTTGAAAAAATATCTTATGCCTTGAGTAAAGTGTCTGTTTAATCAGAGTATCCCGAAACATGTTAGCAATACTGAAGTCTCTAAGACTTGATTATTCATTTGATTGCTTTTGTCATAACATATATTTCACCTGGGGGCAATCCTTTTTCTGAGTCTCCTTCGCCATGGGTTTATCTTCTTTGCATCTTTGATTTGCCACAACATTCAGGTGTATGGTGAACAATGTGTTGATTGTTCTGTTTCTTGTTGAAAATTCCATAAAATGGTTGGAAATCGGTTGCAAAATGGTCAATTGTATTTACAAATGTTACACGTCAACCTTTGTTAGCAGTGATGGCATTTTGAGAGTCGTTATTGTTTTTACAACCCCTTTCAATGTAGGAAACATACGTTTAATTTTACTCGAATAATATGAATTATAAATATAAAATACTTATATGGCCTGGTACTTGAAGAGTCCGCCCACCCTTAGGCATACCTTTTACCTGTTCACTTGTCGACATTAGGGAATCACATACACTCCACGTTTCCCCAAGGCATCAGCGATAAAATCCACAAAACAGTGACTTGGGTCAGGCGTCGTAAAACCCCAGCCGTTTTTTATTATAAAACATAACAAAACATTAATCTTCATATTTACATTATTTACAATACGCAGAAAAGTCCAGTCTATTATATTGATTTGTACAGTACTACATTGATATGTACAGTATTTCAGTTGGCTATCCTTAACATGTTCCTAAAACATAGCCATTCCTGTCTTAAGCTAAATGTTCAGCAATCAGTACTTTTCTGCCTATCCCTGTTTGAGCCTACGGCAAGGTCAATGACTGGTCCAAGATCGAGCTAGGGCCCACCCTCCTAACGGAGTGTCTTGCGCAGGGGGCCCAGTTCGGCGATTGTGCAGGGGTTGGCCAAAAATGTCTACCGGAAGTGGAACTTCCCCTCCCCCTGCAGCCTTCCAGCCTACCGGCTGTAACTGCCCCCTGGATTTCCTTTTTTTAAAAACAATTCTTTATTGTAGAATTTGCAGGAAATTTTCATATTTTTTGTTTTTTTGAGACAACCGAGTACACACACAGATACAGGCTTTATTAAACAATATGAATATCCATATCGACTGACAACAAATAAACTAAACATAGCAAATAATTGGATCCAGAACAATAAAACAAGACAATTAATAGTAACAATAGAGAATAAATAAAGCAATCTATCCTAGACCTTCAATCCAATGCATTAGTGGGTGCCAAATTTCTAAACCCTTCTTTTGTTTTTTTATACCTTTCCTGCTATATATTGCTTTCTCCAAGCTATATGTGGAGAGTAGTCGGGCCCGCCATTGTTGAAAGGATAGTGGAACATTGTCTAACCACCCAGAGGCTAGACAAATTCGAAACACTGCCATAGAGACAAAGAGAAATCCCTTTATGTTATCCGGATGGTTCAAGTTGTCTAGCTCCAGAATTATTTCTGCTGTTGTAATTTCTATTTGTGTCTCCAGTATTTCAGAGAGAAAGGTAGATATCTCGCGTCTAATAGTGCATAATCCCCACATGTAGCGAGCATATGTATTAAGTCTACTTCTGGCATCATACATCTGGGGCAGAAAGTCCCTTTGCCAGTACTCCATTTAGCTAGTTGATAAGGTGTATGATATAAAGAGAAAAAAGTATTATAAAATTGGGCGTGTAGCTTCAAAGACATTAGTAGCGATTGAGACATTTGAAATGAATTCTGGATAGCTAAACTTGATATTCCAAGTTTGTTCTGCCGTTTAAGTATATTTTTATCCATATCATCGGGAAAACCAATGGTTAGGTTATTATATATTACCCCGGTTTTAACATTACTATACTGTACCACAGATTCTATTAACTCAATTTTCTGAAGAGCCACACTTCCCCCCATCTTTTTCATGATATAATCCCTCACCTGTAGGTATTTAAAAAAGTCCCTATGTTCTAAGCCATATTTATTTTTTAAAGATTCAAATGACATGAAGCCGGCTGGCTCATAAAGACAACCGACTTGGACTATACCAAGTCTAATCCACCGAGTCATACACAAATCCGAGCAACTCTCTGGGAGGTTTTGATTACATATAAAAGTCGAATAGTACGAAAACCGACCTAACCCTAAATGTTTGCGAACCTGGTTCCAGTCAGAATAAATACCTTTTAAAGTTTTGAACCGCACTTTCTTAAAATGGCAGTCATAGCTCAATCGCCACAAATGTGCGCCCGCTAGTTAACCTAGAATAAGTTCCTGAGGGGTTGGAACATATCTCTCTATAGTGTCCTCCTTATTAGTCTTTAGTAACAGGCTACTATATTTAAGAATTGTTGCCCACCAGTAAGTTTTTAGGTTAGGGAGTGCGAGGCCTCCTCTATCTATTGGTAGAGTAATAAATGTATTAGCTCTACGGGTTTTCCCATAACTCCATATAAAGTGAGAGAACATTCTATCAATTTCCTTAAATAACACTGGTTCAAAATTCAAGCAAATAGTACGGAAAAAATATAAAAATTTAGGAAGATATAACATCTTAATTACATTACATCTTCCTATGATTGTAAGATGTAAATTATGTAATTCTTTTTGGCCTTTTTCGGTTTGTTTGATTAGGGGATCCATATTGAGTTTTACCAAGTTATTTAAATTAGCAGTAAAATTGACGCCCAAATACATTGCCTTGTCCGTTACTCTATCATCCACAAAATTACATTTGCTATTGATTATAATTTGAGTTTTAGTTTGATTTAGTTTATACCCCGGGATTTCCCCAAATTTATTTGCTTCTTTTTCCTTTTCCTCTACAGATTTGTTCGGATCGGCTGTGACAATAGCGATATCATCAGCATAAGCTAAGGACTTAGTTTCACCATTAAGAGTCTTTATTGAAATTATAGATGTGTTTTTTTCCAGTCTATGGATGAGCGGATCGATAAAAATGGCGAATAGCAACGGGGAGCAGTGACACCCCTGCCTTGTTCCTCTTGTTACTTTAATTGAAGCAGAGTTTTCACCATTTATCGAGACCACGGTTTTTGGGTTAACATACATCATGCGAACCGCATTGATAAATACCTCCCCGATCCCACTCCTTGACATAGCGGTCCATAGATATTTCCAGGAGACCCTATCAAAAGCTTTGTCGGCATCTAAAAGAATTAGTGCAATAGAGTCTCCAGTTACGTCCGCTATGTCAAAGAGTGTGATCACCCTCTGGATGTGATCTGTGGTGGATCTACCAGGAACGAATCCATGCTGCCTGACGGAGATTATTTTATGGATTACCGGGGCAAGTCGGGAAGCAAGTAGTTTAGAATAGATTTTTGCATCGTTATTTATCAAGGTAATGGGGCGGTAAGCCCCTAATTCCGTCGGATCTTTATTCTTTTTGGGAAAGACAATGATTTTGGCCTGATTCCATGATTCAGGTGCTTGGCCACCCTGAAATACCTGGATTACCAGTTTAGTTAGGATTTCTTTTAATTGTTTATGAAATTTAGAGTAAAATTACGTTGGAATTCCATCTAAGCCCGTAGCTTTGCCAGTTAGTAGGCTATTAATAGACAGTAGGATTTCAATCCAGTGTGGTGTTTCCTCAAGTTTTTCTTTGTCGGTTTTAGGTAATTGAATCCCTATGCCTAGATCCAGATAAGCATTTATTTTAGATTGATTCTCCCCACTCTCAGTATATAAATCCTCGTAATAATTATGAAATGCTTCCCTAATCTCTTTGGGTTCGCTGGTAATGCCTTTAATGGGATCTCTAATTTTAGTAATTGTGTTATCGCTAATCTGTTGTCTTGTGCGGACGGCCAATTGATGTCCTACCTGCTCGTTGAGCTCATAAACTTTCTCTCTGTTCAGGGTAGCTTTTATTAAAGTTTTAGTAGTAATTACTTCTGTTATTAAATTACTTGCAATTGCCACGTTTCTTACTGCCCCTTCTACATCGGCATCGTCCTGAACAGCAATCATCAAATCTTCCTCTTTACTAATAAGATTATTTTGTAGTTTAATTAATTCTTGTTTAGCTTCTTGATTGTGCTTAATCGAAAATCTAAGGGTTTTTCCCCTTACTCCGGCCTTTAATGTATCCCAGACAACCTCTAGGGGAGCGCTCCATAAGTTATTATTTAGAAAATCTGGGATCCAGGTTTCCATAGTATTGCAATATTTAACGTTGGTCAGTAAAGCCCTTTCAAATGTCCAATTACTACGGACACTTGGTTGCTCCCCCATTTCTATGGTAATAATTAATGGGTTATGGTCAGAAAAAACCCTTGGTAGTCGAGCTACCGAACAGTGAGATAATATGACATCAGATACAAAAAAAATAATCCAGTCTGGCAAATTTAAGATGGGGGTGTGAAAAAAAAGTATACCCAGGATTGGCTGGGAATTTCATCTCCCAACAGTCGGAGATCGCATGAGTGCTACAAAGATCCCTAAGGGCATTAAATGTTTTAGGTTTCCTCCCATGATAGCTGAAGTTTTGCACGGAGGACCACTTAGACAGGAGATTTAAATTAATGTCACCACAAACAATCAGCGGGACAGGCAAATGCACTAATTCGTTAGATAAAAAGTTCAATAGTTCTGGGTTATCGGTAACACAGCCATATACAGAACAAACCGTAAGTTTATTCCCCTTTTCATAATAGCATTCCGCAATGGCCCATCGGCCTGATTTATCTGCTATCGATCTTGCAAACTGTATTCCACCCCCCGTGCCTGGATAGCTACTCCATTAGTTTTATTGGGCTGAGTTGTAGCAGTAATAACCCTATATCCTAGTGTTTTTATAAGTGTGTCTGGGACCCCACAACATGGGTTTCTTGCTGACAGACTATATCTGCACCAATTGATTTTAAACCTATTGCAATTCTCTGTCTTTTGTTTGTATCATTCAACCCACATATATTGATGGACAACATTTTCAATTTAGCCATTAGTACCTATTGGATCGGTCTTGTCTTCTGGGCCCGCTATATTAAAAAATCGAACTAAGTATTTCACCCTAATGTCCTGCCTGTATATCCACCCCCCTGACACTGAAAGCCCGCCCCCCACCTCCCCACACCATTTCTTGAGGCTTCCTGGGTCATAAGGCACCCTTATGTGGCAGTCCGAGTGATCCGAGCATCTCCGCTCGCTAGGTCGCCTGAATTAGAAAAAAAACTGTAAACACATAATTTAACAGATGGCTAGCATTTAGAATTATTTTCAATTGTAGTTTCCAATAATCTGGTTATATTGTTATAAGTACACAGCTAGAGTAACAATTGTTCCCACAGTGGTCTCACTTATCCCCCTGCTAGACCTATCCGTATTGTGTACTGTTTCTGGAAGTCTATTTATATATAATTTTAATTATATAGAAGTTTCCACTTTGAGTATCAGTTATTATTTGATCTTATTTCCCCCCCCCCCCCCGATTTTTCTCCCGATTTTCTTGATTCAGAAAGTTCTTTAGGTAAGCCTCCGCTTGGATCTCGCTTGTAAAGTTCTTAGATATTCCTTTATAAATTACTCTTAACCGTGCTGGATTAAGAAGATAGACAATTGCTCCAATCTGTTCAAATGGGGCAAAGAGTTGCCGCATCCTCCAGCGGTGTTCCACCGTTGCGTGGGCAAAATCCGGGCGAACAAAAAACTTGTGTCCTTGATATTCTCTTTTACTCGTTGGTCGAGCCCGGTCATAAATCGCTTCTCGTAAGAGAAAGTTTCCGAAGCAGACCAAAACAGCTCTCGGGTACTTGTTTCCTTTATGAGGATGTTTGGGGAGTGTAAGAGGAAAGCGATGAGGACGTTGAATTTCACGATCCAGTTCCCATGTTTGAAGTTCAGGCAGGGCATTTTTTTAGGAGGTTAGTAATGTATCCCTTTGGATTGCTGCCCTCTGCACCTTCTGGGATTCCCAGGATGTGGAGGTTATTTCTTCTGCCCCGATTCTCAAGATCTTCTACTTTTATCATTAGGTCTTCAATGATACCAGCCTGGACCTTGCCTCTGCTTTGGAGTTTAATGACGTCTAATTCGAGGTTTTCAATGCGGCTTTCAACCGAAGCCATTCTGTCCACTATCTCGGTACAGGTGTTACCAACTTTTTGGATAGCGCCTTGGAGTTGTTGTATGATTCCTTTGGCTATCAATTTTCACATCTGAATGAAAATCCTTAATAGATTTCAGGACCTCGCCCAACGATGGTTCTACAGAAAGTCCCAGATTACCAGTATCATTATGAGGTCTAGTTGTGCCCCTTATGGCCCCCCCATTATTCGACTGTTTGAGTTCTATATCTCCAATAGATTTAGGTGTTGAGCTTTTCCTTGAATGCTTAGATTTTTTCTTTATTTGGTCAGGGTAACTCCCCTGATCCGTTGTTTCGTCATCAATTGGATTGTGGAGTCTTCTATGCTTTGATTTCTTTTTTTCCACTTTCTTTTTTGGTATCGAATCTCGACCGGATTCATTATTGTCCTTTGTGCCTGTCTGATCGGTCACTTCCTGAATGGCAATAGGAGATTTTTCGTCTTTACTAATTGCGCTAGTCTCTACCATCTCGCTAGAGAAGGACAATTCAGTTTCATAAAAGTCGGAATTGGATTCCTCTGAGACTACTTCATTCTCTATTTGTAGCTTTTTGGCAATAAAAGTAGTTTGTCCTGTGGAGGAAGTATGATCCAATGCTTGGTTAACTAAATCTAAGCCAGTATCTGTGCTTAATCCATTTGCAATTAATTCATCTCTGGGGATATTTTTATTCTTAGTTGCATCCGACATTATTGCATGTTGCTTCCCATTATTAATGTTATTACTGTTATCATTTTTATTGTCTTCATTCAAGGCTTCCTTTGATACTTGGGCAAATATATTAGAAATCCTTGGTTGCGTTTCATCAGGCAAACCAGTTGTTTTTGCTGCGGCCTTCAGGTTTTTGATGGTTTGTAACCTCTTGGCCTTTTTGGCCATAAGTTCCACCTTTTCATCAGCCTGATCATCAGATTTTTCTTCGGAATGTAAAGACTGGAGAGGCTCGTTTATCTGCTCCTGTTTCTTCTGTTTCCCCCTCTCGCTTTCTTTCTCCTTCTCAGCGTTTTTAATTACATTTTTACTTTTGCTCCTCTCCTTATTGTCTTTGTTTTTCGATTTACCATAGGCATTGTCTTCATTGCATTCTTTTCCATTTTTGACTTCTTTGCCCTCTTGTGCCTTCTGCCCTCTGGTTTCTGGTCTTCTGACGGTGCTATTAATTATTTTTTTGTTGACTGCTCATTGCTTGTTGATTTAAGCCACTCTCAGAATCCAAGGCTGCTAATGTATTTTTAGCAATTATTTTCACATCATCATTTATAAGGACCTCTGGATTTTCTTGGGCCACTCGTTTACTCCCTGACTTGTCCAGAGTTACTTGAGGGATTTTCTGTGCTGCTTGAGCTTGTACTGCTTTTGATTCCATGGGGGGTCTCCAAAGTTCATTAAAGTCACAAAACCTTGAATTACGATCCCCCTCCTGAATCGTCTTGATAGTAACTTTTAACGTGATCCTGTGTGAATTTCTATTTACCCTCCACCCTAACTGCTTCAGTCTTTGCTTCAGTTTTTGCTTCTCTCTGTGAAGATTTTTATGGGGGTTCCCTTTGTGCCTGACCTCGCCTCCCGACTTCCCAGAGTAGATAAACTCCACCGCATATATATGAATTAGCACCCTCAGAGCACCGTTAGCGCACCTCGCCTGAGACTCCATGTCTTTGCGTTCCACAATCAGCGATGTCATATGTTTGCTAAATACTCCGGACCTTAACGAGTAAAAACGGGTAAAAGCGGGTAGAAAAGCAGTAACGGTCTTTTGTAGACGCTCCGTTGTGCCTGGGGGTGTGGCGATCTTGCTATATCAGTTACTGCAAGCAGATGCTCTGATGACGTTCACTGAGCCGGCCGGGCTTTGAGGTCGACAGAGAGGCAGAAAGGAGGTGAGAAAAAACGCTGAGAAAGCGCACCATACAAAACACTGAATTGGGGTTTAAATGCAGACCACTGTGCAAAAACACTAATG
The DNA here is from genome assembly GCF_964263255.1 of Lissotriton vulgaris. Lineage (NCBI taxonomy): Eukaryota > Metazoa > Chordata > Amphibia > Caudata > Salamandridae > Lissotriton > Lissotriton vulgaris. The sequence goes on from NC_141694.1 coordinate 1,648,125,955, forward strand.
AAGGTAGGATGCAAAAAAAACATTGGTATCAGAGGAGTCAGGGGGTTATCTTAATCCACAGACTATTAAAGCGTTCGATGGATGGAACTTACGAAGCAGCAGCTGATAGAGTTTGGGAGTCCGGCTAGGCAATTAAAGTCTTTCCCCCTTAAGTTAGGGCTAATACTATTATATTCCCCACTGGTCGGTCTTAGACTGAAGATACAGCTTTACCACTCTCCTCAAATAATCTGAATATTCACCAGAATGGGCTATTTTCTACTCACGTGCCAGTGTGCTCTGTACTATGTACTGCGGCAACCAACTTTTTTTTTTAGAAGCCGGGGAGTCCGAAGAAAATAGCGACGCCCATCGATGATCACGGCAAGATATCCTCTGTCAGATGACTATCTCCCCAGGCATTCCCTACGCCCTTAATATTATCTCCAAGGGGTTGTGCTGTCATGCCAAGTTTCCTGCGCCTCTGCGCATGTGCGGGGTTGGCTCAAAATGCCTACCGGAAGCGGAACTTCAACTCCCCTGCACCCTTTCAGCCTACCGGCTGTAACTGCCCCCTGGATTTCCAAGAGAGACCAACTGTCCCCTCCCCCAGGCGTCCTCATTTGACAATGGTGATGCCTACTAAGAACCGAAAAATTATGCCCACCACTCATAGCCTTACCGTCTGACTACATAAAATATGACAAAAAGAATGCCCTGAAACGAAAAATTGGTTAATAAAGATGTGCACTACATTTCTAGAAGAAAAACAGCAATACACATTCATCACAAGATCTCAATTTACACATTACAGAAAAACAAGAAGTTTAGTAAACAAGAAATTTTGCAAACACTAAAACCTCTGCCTTAGGGGATGGTGAGAGGGGAAAAACAGAGATGCGGCCTCCCTCCTGGAGACCGATTCCTTTGTGTACCTCAGCTGTGGAGCAGCAACGCAAAAGAGCGTTCGCCGCTCCACAGCTCCCTTTTATTCCTGATCTCCAGCAAACAGGTTAGATCTGGCTTTACGTCCATTCCCACGAAGTGGGACCCGGAAGCACTTAACTGCTTCCGGAGCGCCTAGTGTTCTAACCAATCAGGGGAGAAAAGCGAGGCCGTGTGCTGCCACGTCATACGTGTGTGATGCCCACCCCTGCCCCCAATGTGGGGACTGGCACAAACCACCATAAACTGCGCCGTGCCCGAGTCAGGTTGGCGCCTCCATATGTGGCCTGGTATATGCCGAGTCCCCCCCCGTTAGACATACCTTTTACCTGTTCACTTGTCGTCATTAGGGAACCACATACACTCCACTTTCCCCCAAGGCATCCGCGATAAAATCAACAAAACAGTGACTTGGGTTAGGGGTCATAAAACCCGGCCGTATTTTATTATAAAACATAACAAAACATCAATCTTCATATTTACATTATTTACAATGCGCAGAAAAATCCAGTCCATTATATTGATATGTACAGTATTCCTTTTTTTTGTATTTTTTTTATTTATTATGAGATAAGGCAGTTTCAATTAAAAACCATTACATATCCAGAAAAATATAAATACAACATTCATAATATGCAAATAAATTAATTGACATTATTCAAAGAGAATACCATACATATTGAGAAATATAAATATAGAAATTCATAGTATGCAATAAAATTAATCAGAGCTGTACAAAAGTTAATAACATACAATCATGGTTCATAAATACTTCTACAGTATTCCAGTTGGCTATCCTTAACATGTTTCTAATAAATAGCCATTCCTGTCTTAAGCTAAATGTTCAGCAATCAATCCTTTTCTGCGTATCCCTGTTTGAGCCTACAGCAAGGTCAATGACTGGTCCAAGATCGTGCTAGGGCCCATCCTCCTACCGGAGTGTCTTGCACAGAGTGCCCAGATTGCCAGAGGTTATCTCCCCAGGCACCCCCTACGCCCTTAATATTATCTCCAAGGGGTTGTGCTGTCATGCCAAGTTTCCTGCGCCACTGCGCATGTGCGGGGGTTGGCCCAAAATGCCTACCGGAAGCGGAACTTTCCCTCCCCTGCACCCTTCCAGCCTCCCGGCTGTAACTGCCCCCTGGATTTCCAAGAGAGACCAACTATCCCCTTCCCTAGGAGTCCTCAATTGAGAATGGTTATGCCTACTAAGGACTAAAAATTATGCTCACCAATCATGCCCTTACCGCCACAGGCCAGCATAGTTGACCGACTATCTGGCCCCAACCCTTTGCATCTAAGAGGTCATGCCCTGCTCCATGCTCCCTCCAACCAAGCTCATAGGTTTTCTAATTAAATTTCATTTCCGATTTTGGAGAGATGTACTCATGTGCGATCGTGGGGAACAAAACAATTTATCAGCACGTTTATTGATCCTTTTGACTGATTTAAGGCCCAAACAGACTCATCTCCCACCACTGGAGTCCGGGGACAATACGCAACCATGCTATCACTGTCTGAGGGCATCTTTTTGCCAGCCAAACTACCTCGGCGAGCAGTGCTTCCACAACACCTTTCCTATCCAGGTCAACCAGATTATTGCCCCCCAAATGCAAAATTACTGCTGTGGAGGCATGTGTGCCCTGTCAAGTTCAGCCCCCAACATGTCTCTTAGTTGGGCAAGACGTAAACCTCCACGGCCATTGAAAGAAACATTGAAACCTGCCTATCGTGCCCGGTGTGCATAATTTCCTGCAATGAAAACATGTCTCAACCTGCTTACACATGGGTAACCAGCTATCCACACTTCCACCTACTGTCGCCCCCGGGCTGATACCTGGGCTGCGATGGGGTCCGACTACAGATGAACCGGTGCAAGCTTCCTCCATGCGAGACAAGACATGGAAACTGCAAACCAAACCAAAGATAAAAGACACTGTCAGTAACACATAGCAAACAACTTTCACATCATGTGTAGACGAACATAGCACTTGAAATTGCTGCAAGCTTCCTTCCTGTGGGACAGGACATGGAAACTGCAAGCCAATCAAAAGGTAAAAGATACTGTCCAAGCCATCCTGTAAGACACCCCGCCCCCACCGAATGCATCCATGCGAGCTGGTGTGGGGTTATGGGGACTTAACCAACTTATCTTCTCATTAGGTCTTTTTGACGGAATGGTTCCAGGTCCAAACCGGATCACCCCGCCACTGCAATTATGAGATGTGAACCCACCCTCCTACCAGAGTGACTTGCGCAGGGAGCCAGCAGGTTATCTACCCCAGCACCCCCTGTGCCCTCAATAGTACCTCCAAGGGGCTGTGCCGATTTGCTAAGTATTTGTGCGACTGCGTGGCGGGCGTTTGCCCACAATGCCTACCGGAAGCAGAACTTCTCCAACCCCGCACCCTTCCATTGCTCCAGTGAATCTAATGCTAACAGTTTCAGAGTGAGAACATGACTAGGTCGGGGCTCTTCCTCTAAGAAACCCTCAGTCCAATACCCTCTAGAACATGGGTGGGTCTCTCCTTTCGTGAGGACCCAACCCACCAATAATACTGGTAATGCTTGTGCAGGGGGCCCGTCTGCCGATTAGAACACCCCTTACACCCATCTTAGACATGGGTGGGTCCCTCCTTTCGTGAGGACCCAACCCATCAACCATACTGGTAGTGCTTGAGCAGGGTGCCTATCTGCCCGTTAGGATACCTCCCTCGGGCACCCCCATCTTGGACCCGGGTGGGTCCCTCCTTTAGTGAGGACCCGACTCGCCATCTATATCGCTTGTGTAGAGGGCCCGTATACCCGCTAGGATACCCCCCTCGGGTACCTCCATACACCCATCTGCCACCCTTCAAAGGACCTATGTTTAGCTTGTGCCCACTGCGCTTGGGCAGGTGGGAGTGAGGTGAGCAGCCCTGCACCTGCACCTCTGTAACCACTTCTGTGCCCACAAATGACAAAGGATCCAGCTACTGTCCAAGAAGCTCCTTGCACCTTACACCTTTTCAATGCTTCACATGTGAGTGGCCCTTCCCCAGGACCCCTGGAAATCGCTCCCACGTTTACCAAAGCCAACACCCATCTGCCGTTTCAAACTCCTCCCACTTTTTACTTGTGCCGACCGGAGGATACAACAAAGGGAGAAAGGAGTTAGAGGCAAACCTAACAATAGGATTTAGTTCCCCTATTCTTTGTAGCTATCAGAGCCCAACATACCAGGCCTTTGCACCTCTGGCCTAGCTGGCCCATCATTGCCGCCTCAGTGACACCCTAACTCCCAAGTGGTAGGTCTAGCATGGCGGCTCCTCACTTCCGCCCCAGACCTTGTGCAGGGGGGTATGATCGACTGGGAAAATCAAGCAACCCTGGGAAAATTATACAAATAGCAGGATTCAACTATCCCCCTTTCCTGCCCACCAGCTGGTCCGTCCCTAGCAGCGAAAAGGCAACCTCGTCTTCCCCCTGGAGGATCCCCAATAAGCCCACCAGAGAGTATAATTCATATAACCCCAGATGTAGCTGGACCACAAGACTATTCAGTGCCTCGGATACTCCCACAGGGCTTCGCTGCTATTTGTGGAAGTACATGAAACACGTTGCACTCCAGCCTTGCTGATTTCTGCTAAATCAAACGACCGTGACACTAATGGCTGTACTGCAGCATCATCCAGGCCGTGAAGCCTGCGCAGGGGCACTGCCATAATCCGCCCATGCATCCAGTCCCCGGCAAATAGAGGCGCAGCCTTCTGACCCCATGAAATGCTGTTAGTTCGAAAAACAGCGATGCGGTCTCCCTCCTGGAGATCGATTCCTTTGTGTATCTCAGCTGTGGAGCAGTGACGCAAAAGAACGATTACCGCTACACAGCTCCCTTTTATTCCTGATCTCCTGGGAAACAGGCTAGATCTGGCAACCCGTCCATTCCCGCAACACGCGACCCGGTGGTACTTAGCTGCTTCCGGGGTGCCTAGTGTTCTACGCCAATCAGGGGAGAAAAGTGAGTCCAGGAGCTACCACATCATACGTGTGCGACGCACACCCGTGGGTGGGCGCACAAACCGCCATAAACTGCGGTGTGCCTGAGTCCGAGTGGGGCCTCCGGACTTGTATGGTCTTTCTGCCAGCCCTCTTCATCCTATGGTCTGTTGTGTCATTCACTTTTTTTTCTTACACCCATTACAGCCTTCAGTATGGGGCAGTGGCTGACTTCACTCCGAGTGATAGCATTCTGCTGGTCCACAAGGAGCTCATCCTCACACAAAGTAGTTAACTTCAGTGCTAGGGACTACTATGGCAATGTGAGCTTTTGAACCCTAAATATTTTGCTTTCAACCTGTATTTGTATTAACATTGGCGAGGGCCCAGTAGATCCCCTAATAAAACAAGTTAAAAAAATATATTGTCAAAACAATACAAGCATTGACAACACCAAAAGGCTGTCAGTCAATGTCAGACCTATTGGCGTTGCCAATGCTTCTTTTTGAAAGATACAGTGCATAAAATAGTCACTTGGAGATGAATTTAGAGAGTTCAGGGACTCTACCTTGCAGATCTGCCAAATAAAGAGATAAATGTGTCTTATCCTCTAGTTGAACCTAGAGTAGTGACGAAGAAAATAAGTAAAATATAGACATTTTTCCAAGTGACAGTACGCCAGCAAATAACTGAAACCCAAGTTAGCCAAATGGAATATTGCAATGAATAGCAAAAAAGCCAGAAGAAAAACCGCAAAGCAGTTCTCGAAAGCAAGAGTGAAGTGTGGGCGAGGGAAAAGGCCTGTGCCAGAAGTAACATTTGTTTAAGAGCAATAGATTGAGTGAGGCCAGTAGTAATTTCTGTCACCAGATCTGGTTTAGACAGCACGTGTTATAGCCACGCTTCCTTGGAGAACAGAGCAAGACACCACTGCATGCACATTTCTTTTGACGTGTATACTTGATTATTCAGGTAAACCTGAGCGCTTTCTCCCTCCCGTGAGGAGTGTCATGACATAAAAGAAGTAATTGCACTCGATTTTAGGGGGTGATTCATGTGCCTGCACGTGTGGCCTGATTTTGTAATATATTGTAAAACTACACCTGCATGTTTCCTCCATTAATTGGTCTTAGATTTACACATTTTTGGAATTCGCAAAGTTTTCCTATCTTCTGGCGAGCTCAAATTAGGAATACTCTTTTACTTTGCATAATTGTACACAGTGTTCAAATACGCATATAAAAATGCATTACATGCGTTCATATACACTCACGTTTTTCCTCTATTTAGAAAATATTTTTTTCCTCCTGGAGAAACTCCTTTTCCTACAATTTTTGCGGGTGTCTCCGTTGCCCTTTTCATCACTGGAATAGATTTACTTCAATCCTTGACAAAGGTAAATAAATATCTGACTCTTTCCAGGGCACTAATATCTTGGAAAAAAATGGTTTGTGAATACCCACAAGGATGTGTATTTTGGGATGAAAACTATGCTTCTCTCCATTTTTCTTTCGTGCATGGCACGTGCCCGCTTACGTCCACCTGTCCGTGTTGGTCTCCATTTTCTGTGCTGCGCTAAACAAGGCGTTGTTTCTGGGCCTATTGCTCATCGTGATTGGAAGCTGCCAGGAGGATTCCGTGGATGCAGCAGATTTCAGTTGACAAACAGTTTAGTCTTTTCTGGGATTGACTGTGCTGTTCACAGGATACTAATATAATATTCTGGATAGTGGCAGGGTCGGATTGGGATCACAATTCGGCCCGGGCACTGACGAAAAAAGTTGCCCACATTCAAGAGGCGTGGCCCATAGTTAAGGGGCGTGGCCCACATTCAAGGGGCGTGCCCTTTCATGAAACACCATTTGCACAGACAAGGAATGAAAGTGGGAGGATACTGTTCTTGCACACGACACAGAGCCAAGGTGACAATGGCCTACATGCTGAGCAACTAAAAAAAATAGCCAGGCCCCTTTTTTGTCACAAAATTATTCCAGCCCTCCAGCACAGGAGCACCTGAAAAGCAGCAAAGCCCCTGCTATTACTAACCTACTTAGCCCTCCCCAGACCTTCAGCTCAGGAGCACATGAACAGAGGTAAGGCCCCTGCAATTAGTAAATTAATCAACCCTCCAGGCCTTGGGGAAATGTCCAGGCAGGGGAGCACAAAACACAGCTTTCTGGGTCATCCAAGGTAGCCAGGTAGCCAGGGGGGAAGGCTGAGGTGAAGCTGGTGCATGGGAAGTGCCTTCCCAGTGTGTTCTGGCAGTTTGAGTATTTACCATTTACTGTAGTATTACCCTTGTACCTGTGTATGGTACCCTTTTGTAACTTGCACAAGTCACTTTTCTCCTGTAACACACTGTTTGCTACCTCTCACTTTTGTTTGCTTTAGATACTTGCACAAGTGCCACCATTGCCTACGTAACGTTTGTTCTTGTGCTGGAGTGTCTGCCATTAATTGCAGTTCTATACCTCTACTTGTACTTTGTACGCTTTTGTAACCTGCACACATATCTCTTTTTCCTCCTGTAATGTATCGTTTGCTCCTCTTGTATTTTGGTTGCTCACTATTGTCACTTTTGATTCATGTAACTTAACGTTTGCTTTTGTAATTTGTCCACTGATAATTTTCTCCTCATGTATTATTGCTGTTCCTAGTGTGAAGCGCGCTGACACCTTCGGGTGAAGTCCACGCTATATAAAATCGCATAAATAAATAAAACAAAAAAATTCCAAACATCACCAGGCCCCCACAGCAAGACCCATTCTTCCTCGCCCACTATGCCCTGAATGTGAAGGGCTGTGGGCGAGGTGTTAAGACTAACACCGTTTCTGGGCTGCATGGGCGCCAGGGGGCGAGGTGCAAATGGCTCAAAGACCTGAGAAACTCCTGGCCCCCAGGGAGGCCGTTTATTGCAAACAATCACCCTCCCCAGCCCAGCCTCAGCTTGATTGCTTGGCAGGGCAGGGGTGAAGGAGAGCGCCGCACAGTGAGGCTGCTTTCATTTTCTCTGTCTGTCTACGTGCACTCTGTGGGCCGTTTTTTTCTCCCCTTTCCTAGTCCACTCTCTGTGGACTGGGACAGGGGAGAAAAAAACGGCCCATAGAGGGCACTGAGGCACCGGCCCTTCGGCCCATTCCCGAATGCCCGCCTTGCCAATCCGCCCCTGGATAGTGGATGTTGTGCCCCGCAAGCTCTCTAGATCGGTCCTGCCACCGGGAGGGCCGTGGCGAGGAAGTGAGAGCAAGTCTACCTGGAGAGGGCTTTCTTAGCTCGCCCATGTGACACCCAGAGCACAGACTCCGCTGTAAGAGGTATGAGGCTCTCTGAAGACTACTAGAGCATACTAGGTGACAGCAGGTGGCGGCGCAGCGGGAGATGGTAAGCGTTTAGCAATAGCGCAGTGCTTAATTTGTAAAAAAAAAAAAAAAAGTGCCAAGGTCTTTGTCAGCAGGAAACCGCAGCTTGCATCATCCATCGCCACTACCACAGCTGCCAATGACAGTACCTGCACAACTACTAACCATGACACTACTCCAAGTGTGACAAATTAGACTGCTTGTGGCCCCTAAAGCTATAGGAATGACTGGGTGTCAGGTATCATTTGTTTTTAATATATATTGAATAATAAACAATTGTTGTTCTGCTCATCTCTAAATTATGCAAACTGCGCCACCATGTGGCTGCCGTCATAAGTGCTGTACTGACAATTAAGTGCAGGTGCTGAAACCCGGAAACCACTGGCTCAAATTAAGCACTGGCAATAGGTCAAGCGTTTAAAGGTTTTAGTGTTGGCTATATTTGGGCTGATTAACAGCACTTACTACAGTTGAGAGAGCAGTGGAGAAGTGTGGCTCAGGGGTTAGAGGCGGCAGACCCGGAAGCTGAGATCGGCCCTGGTTCAGGGTTCAATTCCCCGCCTCGGCGGGTCTTGGGCTAAAAATTCCACGGACTCGATAATTCTCGCTCTGGTGCCTTCTCGACTCACGGGTTCACACTCTGCGACTCTGGGCAATAGCTTGCTTAATCTCCACAACGGCCCCTCGCGGCAGGATGCCTGGCTTTCACCTTGTGGATACCCTGCTGGGGTTATCTCACAGGGGAATACCAGGACGGGTTCCCTAAGCAAGCGCTTAGATACCGACCTCGGTCAGTGATTTACGCTATATAAATACATGTACATTTACATCAGAATCAGAAACAAATTGCATGTAATTTCTCAGGCTAATCTGGTGGGAATAATATCAAAAATGGAGGGAAGAGGATAAGAAGTCCATTCGTTTCCCCTATACAAGTTACTAATAATCAAAAGAGAATGGACACTAGTTTCTACAAAACCATTAGTTTTTTATCGAAAACCCTCATAGACTTCCTGGTATTATCGTTGCGGTATATCTTTTTTCCGCAGGAGTCCTAAAAGGGGGTGATGATGAACAGAGTGTCTGAATTAAGCAGACCACTCTTACCCAGTCCAAAGATCAGGGCTTGATCCATCACCGTTATTTATCTCACTGCACCATCCCAGCTCAGAACCTGGCTATATGCAAATCAGTCTGTCCCTGGCCCAGTGCATCATGGGAACAGGGCAGACTAAACTACCAAGCCAATTCTTCACCAGAAAGGAGACAAGCTACCGGGGACCGGTTTCTGGCATTTCAGCCGTCTTCGGCCTGGCTTGATTGAATCCTGATGGTGCAGTGAGAAAGGGACTCATGTCTGAGTATACCCTGCCACACCTATAGTGGCCAAAAACGATTCAGAAAAGGGGGTGGTGATGAACAGAGTGTCTGAATTAAGCAGACCACTCTTACCCAGTCCAAAGATCAGGGCTTGATCCATCACCGTTATTTATCTCACTGCACCATCCCAGCTCAGAACCTGGCTATATGCAACTCAGTCTGTCCCTGGCCCAGTGCATCATGGGAACAGGGCAGACTAAACTACCAAAGCCAATTCTTCACCAGAAAGGAGACAAGCTACCGGGGACCGGTTTCTGGCATTTCAGCCGTCTTCGGCCCGGCTTGATTGAATCCTGATGGTGCAGTGAGAAAGGGACTCATGTCTGAGTATACCCTGCCACACCTATAGTGGCCAAAAACGATTCAGAAAAGGGGGTGGTGATGAACAGAGTGTCTGAATTAAGCAGACCACTCTTACCCAGTCCAAAGATCAGGGCTTGATCCATCACCGTTATTTATCTCACTGCACCATCCCAGCTCAGAACCTGGCTATATGGTTCAAAGTAGCAAATGGAATTTCCGAGCTTTTTTGTTCAACATTAATACTTCAACGGGGACTGGGAGTCGCTTCTGGTTTTATGCCATGCGGTCCGATTTTCGTGCCTTGTGCTGACTCTGCCCCCGGGGCACGAAAATTGGACCGTATGGCATAAAACCAGAAGCGACTCCCAGTCCCCGTTGAAGTATTAATGTTGAACAAAAAAGCTCGGAAATTCCATTTGCTACTTTGAACCACACACAAAAGGTGTGAGTGTTACTTTCTCATTTATGTATGTTTGTTTTTTGTTCACTGTCCTGACGAAAGCTCCCCAGACCCCTGTGGGCCCAGTGAGCTGAAACATGTCGACACTTTTCTAAATAGATATGTAGCTCAATAACTCAACTACCTACATATCATAATGGTTCTTAATAATAGTGACTAGTTCTTCTTATATTAAAAATTTTTCCTTTTTGACTACACACTATTTTTTAGCTTAGTTTTTCTCTTTTTTGATTTCTGGACACTTCTACATGCACCAGAAGTAGCCTCGGGTGAGGCAGGCATCCAGCACGTTAATCGTTGACCCAATGACTATGCCAGGACTCCTGATGGGGCGAAAAAAGATATACCGCAACGATAATACCAGGAAGTCTATAAGGGTTTTCGATAAAAAACAAATGGTTTTATAGAAACTAGTGTCCATTCTCTTTTGATTATTAGTAATCTGGTGGGAATACAAGTAGATAACCCTTATTTCAAGCTTTCTATGTGATTCGACGAATGACCCTCCTAAGGAAAAAAGAACGGGGGTACAGAGGGGCTGCAGGGGGTCTGAACAAGGGAAACCTAGGCAGGGAAAAGAGGAAAGCCCCAAGAAAACTACCACTGGAATGGAGGGCAGAGTACTGGATGCATCAACTTTGGGTAATAGCCTTCCAATGGAGCAGGGGCGACAGCCTATCCCAGGCGAGGATTCAACCCCATACGTAAAATTTGTGGCATTGATTAGGGATTTTGTGAGAAAGCACTTCAAATAAAGTAAAGAGTGTGCAATACTACAGTCATCTGTTACTAATGATATGCATGAGATAGATATAGATAATAGCTATATTCTATCTCTGTTGCCTAGTAGTACAAGAGATACAATCCCGTCTATACTGGTGGACTCATTGGGGGTTATATATTCATGGTTATAATTTTCCCTGTGGTTATTGCAATTACCTCAATGTAGTTACATCTTGCATGTCGTCCATGAGGAGCACGGGGTAAATGAGAGTGATGATAGGGCACAAGAAGGAAAGAGGGGTCCAGAGAACCTTAAGTCTTACATGGAATAAAGCTTCTTGCATGAGTTGGAAGGGCTACAAGGGGGACACAAGGGTTTGAAGGGGTATGGTGCCTCACCGTTCTAGAGCAAGAGACTCAGCATTTATATTCTGACATCAAGACTTCGGTAACTACATCACCTTCAATGCTGGGTGTTATTCTCCTTACACTAAAGATTTTACACAGAATTTTAGAATCTATAGTTGTGAATAATTACATATTAAAGTCCCAAACTTGTATATTTAGATATATTTACCATGAATAAATACATATTAATAGCTGTATGCCATCTCTTCTAAGGCCAATCTCAACCCAAGATACTGGGTTGGACATAAAATGCAATGAACATACTACGAAGGGACAAAAATGTGAAGAGTTCCATTCAGTATATATTTATGTGAGAAGTGGGGTTTCTGGTTGGCAGAGGTATGCACCCTCTCCAAGCAGGAACCACCATGCTAGTCAGGGTAAGCTAGATACACACTAAAAGATACCCAGTGCTCACTCTTTGGTAGCGTGGTATAGAGCTGTCAGGCTCATTTAAAGAGGCAATGTGGAAAGTATTTGTGCAACACACACTCTCACACACACACACACATGCACGCAGCCACGCGCGCGCGCGCACGCGCACACACACACACACACACACACAGTAATAACACCACAAAAGTACTTCAAACAGGTTCGGAAAAATAGCCAATAATGTTATCAGTAAAACAAGACCAAAATGACAAAAATCCAATAAGAACCAGAGTTATGAATTTTTAAAGATTACATCCAAATGTAGTGCTTCGAAGCAAATAGCACTTAGGGGTTACTTGAGGTTGGACCTGGACCAGGGTAAATTTAAAGTTCAGGCTGACCGCGATGGAGGGCAGGCCGGCTACAGGACTGACACAGGTCTCGCTGATAAAGTACCTTGGATGGAGAAAGCGTCAACATAGAAAACTCAATGCGTTAGTTTGGATCTGAGCAGAGGATGAAGGGTATGTCGATGAACCCCTTTACAATGCAGGTGTTGTCTGTCGTCATCAGGCCGATCAGTCCATCAAAGCGATATCGTCGATCAGCATCGGCATCGAAGGGCAATTTGTCGGTTCTGATCGGCACAAAGTCATCACTGCGTCGATTTAGATGGTTCTACACAGCAGAAGCTCACTTTCAAGGGCCCAGGAGTGGAGTTGCACGACTTTGCAGGGCAGAAATCACAGATGGCAGAGTCTAGGAAGTCTTTGATGGGCCTGAGACTTCAGAACAGGGGGAAGCCTTGGAGTCACTCTGGGTATAACTAATATTGGTCCAGTTTTTGTCCTCAGCAGTGCAGAGTTCAGTAGGCAGCAGGGCAGCACAGCAAGGCAGAAAAGCAGTTCTTCCAGAGCAGCAGTCAGGCAGAGTGGCAATCCATTGTTTATTCCTGGCAGAGTTCTTCATATGTCCAGTAGTATAATGTCTTGATAGGGTCAGAGGCCTAATACTTATACCAGTTTTGTCTTTGAAGTGGGGGTCACATCAAAGCAGGCCCTTGAAGTATGCAGGTCCCCTTTCTTCCCAGCCCTGGCTCCAGACTATCAGTAGGGGGTAATCAGCTCTGTGTGTGGGAAACAGGACACTGCCTATTCAGGTGTGTCAGCGCCCCCCTTTCTTTCTGTCCAGGAAAAGCTATCAGAATACAGATGAATGAAGATGAGTTCTCTGTCACATCCACCCCTCCTAAGTTTGTGGCTGGCTAGAGAGAATGCACAAAGTGTAGCTGTCACCCAGGCCAGCCATCTATTGGAGACAGGTTGCAAGGCACACGGAGCAGAAAGAGAAGAGAAATGTCCACTTTCTAAAAGTGGCATTTCTAGAATAGTAATGTTAAATCTAACTTTATCAGTAAAGAGGATTTATCATTACAATTCCAAAGATATAAAACATGATGCAGCTACTCCTTTCTAAACACGAATTACAACTTAATAGAGTATTTAAGGGATTTCCAATGTTAACCTTTGAGAGGAGTATACCTCACAGTAATGAAAAACGAATTTGGGTGTTTATCACTACCAGGACTTGCATAACTTAACAGTGCATGTCCAACCTTATACTTGCATAGCACCCTGACCTATGGGCTACTTAGGGTCTACCTTAGGGATGACTTTTGTGTAATAAAAGGGAAGTTTAAGGCTTGGTATGCAGTTTTAAATGCAAAGTCTAAGTAGCAGTAAACTGCAAATATAGGCCCTGCAATGTCAGGCCTGAGATAGGTTTGAATGGCTAGTTGTGTAGGTGGTATAATCAGTGCTGAAGGCATCCTAGTAGCATATAGTTTACAGGCCCTGGGTATATGGTATATAACTTTACAAAGGACTTACACGTTATCAAAATATATCAACTGTATATACGCAATCTTACCATGTTTAGGGGAGAAGCACATGCACTTTATCACTGGTCAGCAGTGGCAAAGTGCCCAGAGTTCTAAGGACAACAAAACTAATCAGCAAAAAGAGGAGGTAAGCCGGCAAAATGTTTGAGGAAAGATCACCCTAAGGATGACAGGTCTAACAATTTCCAAAAGACCAATGTTGATAAAAAGAAGCTGAGACACTCTTTAGTTTAGAAGAGTAAAACTCCTGATACGCAGTGTACACCATTGTGCCTCCAAGAAGGCAGCAACTTTAAACAAGCATTGGAAATGCAATAGGTCTCGCATCATTAGAGTTAGTGCTTTTAGAATTGTTTATGGGTTTTTTTTTGTAACTCTTTAGCATTTTTGTTTCCTGTAGCCAATGCTAAAGAATTACAAATAAAAAAAGCCATAAACATTTCTAAAAGCTCTAACTCAAATGCTGCGAGACCTATTGCACTGTCGGCTGGGGTTTTTTGATGGTGCTGTGCTGGGAGAGAGAGTGGGGAGGGGTTGGAGAAGGGAGGGGGCGTAGAGCAGGGGGCGGAGCTATTGTATTAGTGCTCAACCCGTACCTCTGGGTTTTTCAAAAGCATTGTGGGTGAGGGAGTTTAGATTCCATTTCTTTGCGGCGAAGAGATTTCACTTGTGTCATACAGTATCTGCCAAAGCCAGCCCATAAGTGAATGTCCTGATATTCAACCACATAAATTATTAAACAGACTTTTTGATCTTCAAGTACATTAGAAGACAAACTTTTACCACAAATCTATCAAGTTTATAAACAGTACAATTATGACTTGCGTAATCCGCTATTGTGAATTCATCGGATCTAAATGTTTACTTCATTTAGTCGATTACCAGGTCTCAATAATGAAATATTCGTATAATTTTCTTCAAAAGCTTTACCCACAGAATTTCCTCGATGTCTACCCTTATTGGCCCATCAATACCGCATAAAATACCTCAACCATCTTCCCCGGCGCTGACTCTCAGCCCATCGTTTCGTTTGCGCTGGCAAAAATGGAACGTTTGGAGAATGAATTAGACATGCAGGGCAGCCCCAAAGGTGTCTGTTGCGAGGCTAATGAACATGTCTAGAAATGCACAGGCAGAGGGGAGTGGCCGCGGCGGAGCGAGCTCGCTGGCTTTTGTCACAACCACTCTGCAGAGCAGGAGGGGCAGTGTAGATGGAAATGGAGGAGGGCGTGAAGGTGGGGAGTTGGGGGGTTGGGAGGTGATGGTGTCGCCGTCCCCAGTCTTTTCTGGCTTGCAGAAGGCTACTACCTATGTGAAAGACCACACCCGTGGCAGATGGTGACTTCTTCTGGGGTGGGGCGACTTTGGAAGAGTTCACCTTGGAGATTTGCAAGTAACGCTCTAATCTGCGACTTACTTTGAAAAGTAAACGCTCTGGGGGTCCAAACCTGAGCAGCAAGGTTGTGCTGGGAGAGAGAGAGTGGGGAGGAGAGTAGGAGGAGGGGGAAGGAGAGTAGGAGGAGGAGGGGGGAGGAGAGTAGGGGAGGCACGGCCTAGCGGCCGTGCAACCAAGAAGTGAAGAGACAAGACGGAGGGAAGGCAGAGAAGGGGAGGGGGGAGGAGAAATGCGACACGGTGGGCAGGGGAGGGGTCGGAGCGGGGAGAGGGTGTGAAAGCAGCAGGGGCTTGGAGTGCGGCTGAGGGAACTGAAGAAATGCGACACGGCAGACAGGGGAGGGGGCGGAGCGGGGGTGTGGGAGGAGTGCGCCTGAGGGAAAATACATGCAAGGCAGGCGGCTGGGGGCATGTGCACGCGCTTTTAAGCTCAATGCGCATGCGCATTGAGCTTGAATTTCACGGGCACTGCAAGGAATCGCCACGATTCCTTGCAAGTTGGTTAAAGACTGTTTAAGCCCCCATAGTCTCGCAAGCTCGATGCGCATGCGCATCGACAGGCGAGACCTAAAAAGGGGAAACAGTGGATAATGTTAAGCATGTAAAAAGTAACCCCTTGAAAACACTGGAAATCACCAGACACATGAAAATAAAAAGGTAGGCTGAAATTACCCCATATCATTTCCTGCAGTAGAGGAGCCATGAATGCTTAACAAAAGAATAGTCTTAAAGAAAATGTGTATGCAATTAATAATGTGGGTAACTCGAATATTAAAAATGCAGCTCCTACTTGCTTGTCTAAAGTTAGTGGAAAAAACTCAGGTTACATCCAGTAAAGACCCTTGACCTTCCGTCACTAAGAAGGGGTTCAAACAAAATGGAAATTCGGTAGCGAAGTGTGATAAAGTAGAGACAAGGCAAGGGAGAGGGATATGGATAATGTGTGTTCCTATATTTTGACCTTCAGCTCACTGGGGAAAAAATATCGAAGCTGCTTAATAGATCACAGATATTGCATGTGTTTAAAAATTACAATCTCCTTCAAGCAATTTCCTAAAAAAACATGAAGCAAGTCAGGTTTGTATTAAATTAAAAATGAAGGCTCATTTACTGAATTAATAGACCAAGGCTTACGATTAGTCTCTTTGAGTGAAATTGAGGAAGGAGTTGAGAAACTATTTTGAAAGAATCATGCTGGATTGAGCACCAATCATATACATCTGCACTTGATTAGTGGTAAATGGGATGTTGAAAGGTGATTAGTGAAGGATAGTAACAGGTACGCACAGCTAACCTTCCCACAAATTGGTGACTTAAGGCAAAACTAAGTTCATCAGTATAAAAATCGCAATGCATGTTTCAGCACAATTTGGGAGGAAGACTGCACAAACATTAGATTACGATAAGAGCTTGCCAAGCACTATATGGGTCTATTCCTGGAATATTCATGGACTAAATAGATTGTTGGAGACACACTGCTTGAAAAAAGTGATGGAGTAAAATGTTATCATCCATTACCAGGAGACCTGGTTGTCTGGTAATACTCCTAAATTTGATGGCTTGCACTGATCATATCACATGTAAGTCCCTTGGGGCCAGAGGGTCCTTGTGGTGGGTTGATGACTTTAGTTGGCACAAAGGTTGCAAAAGGATTAGAACAACCAAAATTAGAATGTGAATAAATTCAGGCACCTATAATTAGTTTGTATAGGAATACAACCTTTCTTGAACCTTGAACCTTCAAATGTGATGAAAGTCTGTGTATTGCTAGGGGATACTCAATTACATTTCTTTAATGTTGATGTAACTACTATCTAAACAAGGTTTGTAATTATTCCTATATTCTCAATTGGGTTTTTTAACCTGAGGTTGAGCCCATTTAAGGAGGGAATTGCAAAGGCTTTCAGGATACCACTGGCAGTTTTCCTAAAATGTGTAACATCAAGATTGACTCTACAAATGCAAGTGTTTGACTGACTAGTGTATAGTCTCCCTGAATGGGACACCCCAGCATCTTAAACTTTTACCTAGATCAACCTCATCCCCTGGGGCCCAATGCACTTAAAAAGGAGAGGGTAGAACCCTCTCCCCAAGCCTTCTTGGGCTCTGGGGACCCTACCCATAGGGCCAAATTCAAAGGGGAGGGGGTGTGCCGCTCCCACCTTAAGTCCAAATAGGCTTATTTACAATAAAACAGAGGAAGCCGCGTGGCCCTGTCCGGTCTTCTCAAGCCCCAGGGGCCCCATCCTCTGGACCTGGCTGGGGTTTTTAAAAAAGGGAGAGGGGCTGCACAGCCCTCCTACCCGAGCCTATTTTGGTCCTGGAGATCCTGGTCCTGGGGTCTGCATTATAAAGAGGCGGGTCCCTTGGTGCCCACCCAACACACATTAGGCACACATTGGGGGCCGCAGAGGGAGCCCCAGGGCCCCGTGGATCCAGCTGGCTTCCCGCATGGTGCGAGAGATGGCATTGCTCCCGCCCAGAGGGAGCAACAATTTTTTCCATGCTCCCTCCGGGCACAAGCACTGGCACTGGCGGTAGTGCTGGCAGGGAAACAACTGTATCCTGGGGGTCGGCTCCCCGGGACACAGTAAGTGAGTCAGCCCTGGGGCCATGAAAGGCTCAGGGAGGGGGGCTGCACTTTTCTTTGAAGTGCCAGCCCTCCGGATGGGGTCCCCAGGGCCTTTTAAAGGATTCGGGAGCGGAGCTGTGCAGTCCCCTTCCCTTACATTTTGATTTGGCCCCCAGGGGATGGAATTCCCATCCTCCTTAGGCTCAGGTAGGGGGGGCAGCTCAACCCCTTCCCCTTAGTTAAAACATTGGGCCCAGGTGGTGGGGTCCCCGGAGCCAAAATCAGCTTGTGGATTGGGGCCGTTTATCCATCTCCCTTTCAATAATATACCCAGCCCCAGCGTTGGGGTCCCTGCATAAAAATGGTCACAAGGAGGGGGGCCCTTCTCACGCCCTCCTCATATATATATAAGAAAAGATAAATATTAGGAGAACACTACGAACTTACTTAAAGGAGATTGAACTTGCATGAAGAACTCCATCCCCCATGATGTACCAGGGACAGTGTTACGTGAACACACCCAACGAATGAGGGATGGGCTTGAATAAAAGTTTGTGAGCGATGCATGCAGGTATCGCGTGTTCTTTCCTAGCCCAGGAAGAAGGGGCCGTGAGCCCTGAAACGCTGAAACGCGACGGCAGTGCAAATCAGTACACAAAAACAACGGAAGGCTGCATACTAGTGTCGGATTGCAGGGGATGGTAGAGTGATCTCCTAAAGCTTCAGGGAAATTTGCTAATACTATACCTTGCACGGCTGCCAGGCCGTGGGTAGAGGCACGTAAACAAACAGAAATGGTAACATGGAAAAAGGGCGCACAGCTATGAGTATGGCTAATGGTAAAGTTCCAACTTATTCCAAACGATTGCTACTAGTCTGGAAAGGAAGGTTACCCAACTTCCTTAATTATCCTGGACAAGTCCAAGATGTAAAACTGAATCTGTGTTCCTGCCGAGCAATCTAATATCAAATTTTTATATTCAAAAACATCAGATGTGATATTTATCAAAATTTAAATGACAAGTGTAGGAACAAGAGTCCAAATTCTCATCCAATAGGCATCCAGACACCCAAATCTTGAAGTACGTTGATCCGTATTTTAATTTTAAATTTCAAAGTTCAATCCAAATTGTTAAGTCCTTTGTTCAATCAAACCGTATTTTAATCCAGATTTCAAAGTTCATTCCAGATTCTCAAAGTCAAATTCCAAACTTCACAAGTATCAAAAGAACATTCACTGCAGCCAACACGTGTTTCGTTGGGCATTTATCTCATGCCAACCAACTTCCTCAGGGCTGCAAGCCAAAATGATAAAAGATATAAGCTAATATAAAGAGATACTGAAGTATACAAACAATAATAGTACTCCAATTGTTTGTGAAAGGGTTAATTTCTACTAATAAAATCACCACCTAGGTGAGAGGAAAAACATAGTACCCTCATTCCAGTGACAAGTTATGACCATAAACACTTTATGTGGATCCCGGTGTCAAGTAAAAGAAAACAGCAAAACATTCTGACATTTCGCCAAATTCAAATAACAGAAGTATTTTACCTAGATCACAATAAGGTATCCATCAGTATCAAATTCCTTCCAGCGGGCGTTTATCAAAAAGTCAACAGTATCTGGAATGATACGGGGAGGCTCTTAGCTTTGTCACCACATAATATCCTGTAGAATTATTCTTACACCAAATAACTATCATAGGTTTTATAAAGTTTCTAAATCTCATCAGGCGAATCCAAATATATCGTCATAAGTGGCACACATATAATACTTCTTGTATGTAAATCACAAGAATCACGAAGCCTAGTCACGAAAATTATAACACTCATTCATATCTGTAATCAAAAAGTGTATACTAACACGACACCCGATCGTCGTTAGTCTATTATAATAGTAAAAGATGGTACCTCTCCACTTCTTCACTCCCACGTTTATATGTTATGCAACAACGATGAATATGTTTCTCAATGGATCTATCATAAAAAAAATCACAGAATCAGACTCCTACTTGCTACGATATAGTAAAGCAAGTACCATTTAATTAGCACTAAATTTCCCTTACCTATATCTCGGTGCATAAGCGTCAAACGCTCCGCTCCCGTAATGTCAATTTCGTTCGGTTATTAAATTACAGGGTCTATAAAAGAAGAACCACAAATTCAGAGGCCTTCCTAAGGAATATCTATTATGTATTTATTTTATAAGACGAGAGATGTCTCTTACCTATATCCCAATTCAAACTTTCAGTGTATATCTCCTCCAAATATCGGCTGTCGGCGTGCACCATGGCCGCCATCTTACTTAAGTACCAAACCGTGAGGTACTTCAACTGTCTGTAAGGCGGCGAGTTATTTCACCGCCATCTTAAAGTGGCTAGTGAATCCATAAGAGAGGGTCCCAATCTAGCTTCAAAAAGTGATTGTTGTAGCCAAGTACGATCGTATCAATGATAACGATTTATTAACGGGATATTTCTCATTTAATGCTCTTATATATTTCTCCGCCATCTTAAAGCGGTTAGTAAAACGAATGCGTGTGAGTATATTCAACTCTCTTTAATGGTACTTCAACTGTCTGTAAGGCGGCGAGTTATTTCACCGCCATCTTAAAGTGGCTAGTGAATCCATAAGAGAGGGTCCCAATCTAGCTTCAAATAGTGGTTATTGTAGCCAAGTACGATCGTATCAACGATAGCGATTTATTAACGGGATATTTCTCATTTTAAGGCTCTAATATATTTCTCCGCCATCTTTAAAGCGGTTAGTAAAACGAATGCGTGTGAGCATATTCAACTCTCTTTAATGTTCCCATATATTTCTCCGCCATCTTAGAGTGGTTAGTAAATAGTTAAAAGAGGGTCCAGATTAATTTATTTATTGAGTGGTGACGATGCGTCTAGCGTCCCGTGTCATTCCTATAATAGTCAAAAAATGATATAATGTAAAAGAGTCGTGGCATCTGCATTTGAAATACCCAGGTATCATCATACAAGTCATCTATCCAGTGTTTGACAGTATACTCTTAATAATAAACAAGCCAAATCTCATACAGTTAAATTCATTAATCACATTCAATTCTGAAACATAACTAATCTCCCAGGAAATACTGTAGTTCAGTATCCATATTAAGCCCATCTTCCAGAGCCCGAAGTACCATGATCCATCGTGCCTCTCTACGTCTTAATTTCAATACTCTGTCTCCTCCACGTCTGTCTAAAACCACTTGTTCAATACCATGGTAAAAGAATTTATGGTTCTCAGAATCATTTCTGTTTTGAATAGAGTGTGAGGCTATGGGGTACCTTGTATCCCCATTCTTGAGTTCCCGATAGTGTTCCACCATCCGGTCCTTGAGTCTCCTAACTGTACTCCCAACATAAATCTTTCCACAGAGGCAGGCAATAACATAAATCACAAAAGTGGTTTCACAATTAATAAAGAAATCTATATAATAGGTACCTGTATCATTGTAATCAAATTTTACAACCTTTCTCTTTGCCCACCAACATGAACTGCAATTTCCACAATGATAGAAACCTTTAGGCCGTTAGCAGGTGAATACGTCAATCACCAGCTAAGAGAGGCCTCTCAGAACTGTTCGTGACATCGCGGCACCATTCTCACAATGAGGATTAAGCCTTCCTGCTCTTATTTGTGATTCACTCAGAGGTTTTAAGAAAAGATAAATATTAGGAGAACACTACAAACTTACTTAAAGGAGATTGAACTTGCATGAAGAACTCCATCCCCCATGATGCACCAGGGACAGTGTTACGTGAACACACCCAATGGAGGAGGGATGGGCTTGAATAAAAGTTGGTGAACGATGCATGCAGGTATCGTGTGTGCTTTCCTAGCCCAGGAAGAATGGGCCGTGAGCCCTGAAACGCGTCGGCAGTGCAAATCAGTGCACGAAAAAAAACGGAAGGCTGCATACTAGTGTCGGATGACAGAGGATGGTAGAGTGATCTCCTAAAGCTTCAGGGCAATTTGCTATTAATATATATATATATATATATATATATATATATATATACAAAAACAAAAATAGTCTGCAATTTCTGCCACAATTCTATGGGATTACCACTGGATTGCAGGAGAAAAAAAGAAAAAATGGCATGTGCTATATATATATATATATATATATATATATATATATATATATATATATATATATATATATATATATATATATATATACGTATATATATATACGTATATATATATATATATATATATATATATATATATATATATATATATATATATATATATATATATATATATTGTATCCAATCCCGACTTTCAAACAATAATTGTCAGGCGCTGACTCCGTGGGGTCAAAATCAGGAACAAGAGTTTATTTACTCAGTGCACA
Source organism: Lissotriton vulgaris (assembly GCF_964263255.1). Taxonomy (NCBI): domain Eukaryota; kingdom Metazoa; phylum Chordata; class Amphibia; order Caudata; family Salamandridae; genus Lissotriton; species Lissotriton vulgaris. The sequence goes on from NC_141694.1 coordinate 1,648,148,116, forward strand.
AAGGATTGACGCGTTTCGACGGTCACAGCCGCCTTGCTCACAACACAGAGCAAACAATAGGTCTTAGCTTTTAAACATGTCAACATGTGATTGGGTCTCGAAGTGGTTTCCCTGTAGTCATAGTTACCAGTTTCAATCTCACTGGAAAAATACAGCGTTATGTGAAGTTAAACCGCTCTTACTTGATAAAAGCAATTAAAGCTTAGGTCACATATAATTCATTAAATAAATACAGGACAATTATTTCATTGCCGATTACGAAATTAACGCCAAAAAACATTGCACTTTTTAAGAAATTAAATGCGTTGTGTAGATTTTGAATCATAATGTGTTTGCACAAATATACCATTTGAATTGACTGTGTAAGTACAAAAACAATGTTGGTACTTAGAAAAAACGGAATACTGGGTCTAGTGCCCGTTTATACAAAAGAACCTTGAAAATAGTGGTTCGCTGTGCGTTTTGAGAAACGTTTGGAATTGAGCCCAAGTGGGCATTGGCAACACATTGTATAGGTAATGCTACATACGCATCATACAAAGCTAATTGTTAAATCACATACTAGCAATGTCAAACCGTAAAGATTAGATGAATCAGGGATAACCAAAATAATTCAGTGAGCATAACATATACTTCCATTAGGAAAGTGACATGTGAAATATATACATATACTTGTGTTTTAGTCTCTGTTTTCGGAGGATTGGTATAGGGGCTTACTTAGATCAATTTATAATGTGCCTCACTAACGGATTCATAAATGTACACTCAGTGCTTCATCAGCATTAAGGCCATGCGGCGTCTTACTGTCGAGGAGAATGATGTAACGTGACTCCAACCTCCTAAGGGCTAGCTGTCTGTTTCCCCCTCTCGCGCTATTTGGCACATGGTCTATTACAAAGTATTTTATATTGTCTGCATTGCCTGCGTGTGATATGTTTATGTGCCTAGCCACTGGATACGTAGGGTCATTATTTTTTATGGCCCTAAGGTGTTGTAACACTCTTACGTGGACCGGGTGTATTGTACTGCCTACGTACAGTTTTTTGCAGCTACACTGTAATACATAGACTGCAAAGTCTGTTTTACATGAGTAGTTAGATCGTATCTTTAGTGGGGTTTTTCTATGTGGCACATCCACCTGAGTAGTGTTGGTGCCATATTGACACGCTTTGCACTTAGTGCATTTAAAGAAACCATTTTTAGTTTTAAGCCATGGCGGTTCTTTCTTTTTCAACACTGGGGTGTTATTGACTAGTTCTTCCCTCATACTTTTTGCTTTCCTAAACGTGAGTTGTGGGTTCCTAGTGCAGCATTTGCCTATTATCGGATCATTCCGAACTATAGGCCAATGTCTGTAAATTATACTTCTCACTTGTTTATGGTAAGCATTGTATCCTGTAATGAGACGTGGCATGTCTGTATTGGTCTCAGATTTTGATTTTGAATTTTTTACATTGAACAATAGTTCTTTTCTGTCCCTTGGGTCACACTTCTGTTCTGCCTTTTCCAGTGTTTTTTCTGGGTATCCTCTAAGTCTTAATCTGTTGAAAAGTGCAGTTTTGGATTGGTTGTATGAACTAACTGTACTGCAGTTTCTTTTCATGCGGAGACATTCTGCATACGGTATACTCTCAATGAGGTTAGGAGGGTGAAAACTGGCAGCGTGCAGGATGGTGTTGCCTGCTGTCGGTTTGCGATAGGTGTTGGTTTCTATTGTGTTGTCTGTAGCCAACAGTTCCAGATCTAGGAAATTTATCCCCATGGTACTTGTATTGCAAGTAAATTTAAGGTTAAGGCTATTTTCATTCAACCTTTCCGCAAACTCACGGGCACTCAGTTCACTACCTTTCCAAATTAGGAAGATATCATCTATATATCGACAGTAAAACATTACATTTTCTGTCATTTCTTCCAAGTATTTCACCCTGAGTACTTGCTCCTCCCACCAGCCCATATGCAAATTAGCATAGCTGGGGGCGAAGCAAGTACCCATGGCAGTCCCCTGTATCTGTTTGTACAGTAATTTATTAAAACTGAATGTATTGTTTTCCAAAACCCACTCAACCATTTGCAGTAACATTTGTGTGTGTTTGTACAGATCTAGGCTACGGCCCCCTAGAAAGTGTCTGATAGCCTTAAGTCCATCTTGGTGTCTTATGCTCGTATAGAGACTTTGAACATCAAGTGTGACAAAAACAAAATCTGATTCCCATTTGATATCATAGATTTTTTTCAAAAAATCTCCACTGTCTCTTGTATATGAGGGTAGGTCCTTTACGAAGGGTTGTAGGAAGGAATCCACAAATCTGCTAGTGTTTTCGAAAAGGCCTCCGATAGCGGAAATTATTGGTCTTCCCGGTGGGCAAGTCGAGTCCTTATGCACTTTCGGGATTAGGTACAGATTCGGCGTGATGGGGTAATTGTTTCGTAGGAACTCGAGTTCATTCTTCGATATTGTCCCCGCAGCTTTCCAGTCATACAGACTTCTGTGATATCTTTCTTTTATGCTGATGATGTTGGTTTCACTAATCCTTTGGTAGCAATCCCTGTCGGATAGTTGTGACAGTGCTTCAGCAGTATACATCTCCAGTGGCCAGAGAACTACGTTGCCACCTTTATCTGACCAGCGTACAACTACATCGCTTTTTTCTCTTATTTTAGTCATTACCTTTTCATAAGCAACTCTTTCATTTGCATGAGATTTGTTGAAATTGTTGCTGCTTGACCATGATAGGGTTTTGAGATCAGAGATCACTTTTTCCGAAAAAATGTCTATGCAGTCCTTTGGCATAATCGGGCAAAATGTAGATTTTGGCTTGAAATTCGTTTTAGATGAACTCCCAATACTTATACCTGCATGTTCCGCTACTTCCTGGGTGTCCATGATTTCACTTGATACATCTTTGTCCAATTCTGCCATTGCCCTGATAAAGGTCATGTCATCGACTTGCCAATTTGTGGTTCCTGATGCAGTGTTTTCCGAACTAATCATTTCTCGAGTATTAAAGAAATGTTTTTTCAATTTCAGTTTTCTTGTGAATTGGTGCAAATCTATTCTAGTCTGAGTGTAGTTGAAGTTTGTTCGTTTACAATACGTTAATCCTAAAGATAGGGTTTCTTCTTCTTCTTTGGTGAGAGCCATGTTAGTAAGATTGATGACTGTGTTTTTATTTTGCATATTTTCCTCTGGTTGTGTTTCCATTATCTTCTGTTGTATCTTCTGTAGTTCTGTTTCTTTGTATTGCCTTTTTGCAGGTTTGCATTTGCTCCATCTCCTGTTTTTGCGTTTTCTGCTTTTCGTGAGGTTGCAGGTTTTTCTTGTGTAGAATTCCTTCGGCCCCGTGGCCTTAGGGTTCTCAGTCTTTCCTCGCGTAAAAAATCCAACTCATTTGCAGGAGTGGGAATCTCTTCTTCTGCCGTCGTCGTCCCCGATGTTCCTGGTTCAGATTCGGCTCCAGAACTTACTTCCGATTCTTCTGGTGTTCTGTACTCTGTTGAGTTAGAGGTAGTTTGCTTTTTCTTTCTGTAGCTATCATACTTTTTTGCAAACGTGTAGATCCGACCTTTGGTGTAGTCTGCGCGGTCTCTTTGAAATTTCTCAGCTTTACGGTCTTTTATTGTTTGTTCATATTTACTTACACGCATTTTTATATCAGTCATTTGTTTGGTTATAAAATCTTGATCTTCTTGCTTATCTAAATCTTGGGCAACATTGGATAATTGCGACAAAAGTTTTTCTCTGTCGGATGTCGCATATTTTATCAAAATTTCCAACATGTTTTTTGATGACTGTGCATTATTATTAGCCCATTCTTCCAACATTTTTGGATCTGGATTGTCATATGTTGGGGCAAGAAGAATTCTTAGGCCTCTGGGTACCCTGCTAACCTCCAGGTACCTGCGCAAAGAAGTACACTCCCACCACTTAGAGATTTCTTGTTTGCGTAGTCTTTCATATTCTCTAAGTAGTGTTTTAACATCCGATTCTTTAGTTGACTGTTTATTTTTGTCACTGCTACTTCCCTTGTCAGTGCTGGATTTTTTGTCTACATCTTCAAAGATGTCTCGCGCTGCCTCTAAGCGCTCCCTTTCCCAATCCTCCGCCATCCTGCACTCGTTTTGAGACAAATTCTAGTCGTTCCTGACACCCACTGTCCGTTTCGGTCTATCTGAGAGTTCCGTTTCGGACTACCTCTCCCATAAGCCACCTGTGCGGAAATCTACGCGTTCGCTCGCAGCACTTGCAGGCTTACCTGGATTCCCCGATGCCCTCCGGCACACGAAGTAACCCGCTCACCCTGTTCGTGCCGGTCGCTCTCGCAGGTTCCTTCCGATCGATTGGCTTGGGGGGCGCTTTCCTTTCTTCTCCTCGAAGAGATGCCAAAAAACGTTCCGCCCGTTGAGGAAAGTGCTCCAGATCAAGGTGGGTCAGCGTGCGGGGCTCAGGCTTTCCCCGTAATATTGTATCCAATCCCGACTTTCAAACAATAATTGTCAGGCGCTGACTCCGTGGGGTCAAAATCAGGAACAAGAGTTTATTTACTCAGTGCACAAAGGATTGACGCGTTTCGACGGTCACAGCCGCCTTGCTCACAACACAGAGCAAACAATAGGTCTTAGCTTTTAAACATGTCAACATGTGATTGGGTCTCGAAGTGGTTTCCCTGTAGTCATAGTTACCAGTTTCAATCTCACTGGAAAAATACAGCGTTATGTGAAGTTAAACCGCTCTTACTTGATAAAAGCAATTAAAGCTTAGGTCACATATAATTCATTAAATAAATACAGGACAATTATTTCATTGCCGATTACGAAATTAACGCCAAAAAACATTGCACTTTTTAAGAAATTAAATGCGTTGTGTAGATTTTGAATCATAATGTGTTTGCACAAATATACCATTTGAATTGACTGTGTAAGTACAAAAACAATGTTGGTACTTAGAAAAAACGGAATACTGGGTCTAGTGCCCGTTTATACAAAAGAACCTTGAAAATAGTGGTTCGCTGTGCGTTTTATATATAGTTAGGACCTAGTTACCAGAGGAAATTCCGAACATTCTATTGGGGATAAAATTGGCGCCAATTGAGGGATCTGCCTGTAATTTTCTTTAAATTTGCCTCGCTGCGCTCCGCTCCTTTCCTGAAAGTTTCGGGGGGATCCGTCAAGCGGGGGCCGAGAAAAATGGGGGGGTCCCAAAACGTGTTTTCCCCATGTTAATTTCCGTAGGGACATTCTGACAAGGCTACAGCTCGAACGGCTGAACGGAATTACACCAGATTTGGCAAAATGGTAGGGACTGGTATGCAGCAGTGCCTTTTGTATGTTTGGTGTAAATCCCTCAAGTAGTTTTTGAGAAAATTGAATTTAAAAATTTTCAAATGGCATTTTCTATTGGACCTTTAGTCACGGCTACAACCCGAACGGCTGAACGGATTTACACCAAACATGGTAAAATGGTAGGGACAGGTATGCAGTAGTGCCTTTTCTATATTTGGCGAAAATCCCTCCAGTAGTTGTTGAAAAAATGGAATTTGAGCAAATTATATATCTATATGCGCTCACCATACGCGCACGTGCGCGTACCCTTACGTGCGCGAGCAAGTTTCTGATTGGCTGGCAGTCGACTGTCAACATTCCAAACTGTCCAAACCAGAAAGTGTTGTCCACCATTTTGTTTTTCAGGAAAACTGAGGGACAAGAGAGCCCAAAACAAGAGTGGAAAACACGAAAAGAGGGCAGGGTAGAGAGCCTCCAACCCTCTAGCCCTTCTCAGGGGGTCCCAGAAGAACCCCCAAGGGCAAAAAAAAACCAACAAAAAATCGAGGGGTACGCACACAGTACGCGTACGGTACGCCTACCGTGCGTGTACCCCGCAATTTAAAAAAAAATAAAACAACATTTTTTGCACTTGGTGGTCCTTCTGGGACCCCCTGAGAAGGGCTAGGAGGTCAGGGGGTCTCTACCCTGCCCCCTTTTCGTGTTTTCCACTCTTGTTTTGTGCTCTCTTGTGCCTCACTTCTCCTGAGAAATAAGATGGCTGCTCAGGTGGTCCCAGAAGGATAATAACATATATAAACGTTATCCGCTAATAGAATTAGCATTTACAAAACCTTTGAAGTTTATTGAAAAAAAATATAGGTTTCACGCCTGATATAGTTAGGAATTAGCATTTAAAAAAACCTTCCAAATTCACTGAAAAAACCATAGGTTTCAGGCCTTATATAGTTAGGAATTAGAATTAAAAAAACCTTGAAACATTCACTTAAAAAACCATAGGTTTCAGGCCTTATATAGTATTATAGTTAGGAATTAGCATTTAAAAAACCTTGCAAATTCACTTAAAAAACCATAGGTTTCAGGCCTTATATAGTTAGGAATTAGCATTTTAAAAACCATTGAAATTGCTCCTATATAGTTAGTTGTACTAACTATATTTCGCGCATCCGCAATCCACTGCTGATGATGTCACATATTACATCATTCATGACATGGTCAGTGACATCACTGATGACATCACTGATGACATCTCAAATGACATCACTGATGACATCACTGATGATATAATTCATGTGATAATACGATGCACCTCCTCACACTCTAATATAACCTTTGATACACCCAGTGTTAAATACAGACTACCATTCTTGAAACCATTGACACACCAATACCAGTTACTACATACGCACTCACTGATTCCTAGGTCTTCACACACATTCACTCATTTACCCATAGAATCACTCATACATACTGTCACTCATCAATTACAACACTATCCTATACACTCATACACCTATACAGACACTCACACACTGCCACTCATCCATGGAGTTACTCACACACCTAGTCAGTCATGCAAAGAATCAATCGCACTTCCATTTCCTCAACTATACAGTTATACCCACAACACCTTACTTATTCAAACATATACTAACACATACCTACTCAATTATACAATCACTGATACAAGTACACAATGATCCATACAGCCACTCGCACATTCACTGGCTCTCATGTATAGTCATTTATATATGCCAACTCTCACATGAACTGTGTTTTACATATGCACTTATTTTGACATGTAGCACTGAGATATCCATTCACTCACCAACACACCCATGCACACAGTCAACCGCCCATATAGCTGTTTCAACATGCACTCTTGAACTCATACACCTAGTGAATCAACTGCTCAAACATCTATGCACAGAGTCACACACCTCCCAGCCACCCACACACACACTCAGTCTCCCATTCAAATACTTGGGCAACCAATCAACAACCCATATAGCCACTCATATAGCTACTCATCAACACATGCAGCAGCTTACACAACGACAGACATACTGATGCACACATTCAGACAGTTTAGTCACTAACCCATGCATTTAGTAAGACACATTTATTCACTCACTCATACAGTCAGTCACGCACCTATTAAATCCTTCATCCAGACACTTATACATCCACTCATTCTTCAATATGTAAAACATATTTAAACTTTACAGAAACACACAGTCACTGGATGATGTCATCAGTGATGTCACCAGTGATGTCAAATGAGATGTCATCAGTGATGTCATCAGTGATGTCATTTGAGATGTCATCAGTGATGTCATCAGTGATGTCACTGACCATGTCATGAATGATGTAATATGTGACATCATCAGCAGTGTATTGCGGGTGCGCGAAATATAGTTAGTACAACTAACTATATAGGAGCAATTTCAATGGTTTTTTAAATGCTGATTCCTAACTATATAAGGCCTGAAACCTATGTTTTTTTAAGTGAATATATATATATATATATTCCACAGCAACAATCCTTCACACGACCACTTCTGGGGGAAATGAAGGAAGAGGACTACAAGGAACTAGGCAGAAAGGTATGTATTTACTCCCCCGCTCTGCTGCAACGCGTTTCGAGCACAGCAGTGCCTTTGCTATATATATATATATATATATATATATATATATATATATATATATATATATATATATATATATATATGTATATAAAAATGGCACATGCCATTTTTAGGTCTCGCCTGTCAATGCGTATGCGCATTGAGCTTGCGAGACTATAGGAGCTTAAAGAGAGTTTAACTTGACTGGCAATTTGATGCTGTGCCCGTGCGCTTTTAGGTCAATACGCAAGTGCATTGAGCTAAAATGCGCGTGCACATCATCAAATCGCAGGCCATCTGTTCCCCAGCTTGGCGCCTCCGCTCCTGCTCTCTCCTGGCTGCTTCTCCCCTAATTATTCACGGCCGGCCGGCCGTACTTTCACTTTCACGGCCAGCAGGCCGTGTCTCGTTTTTTTTCTTCTCTCAGTTTGTTTGCTTTGCCAACATTGTAGATCGACTCCGGCTGCCTCCTGTGGCCGTACTTCCACTTTCACGGCCGGCAGGCCGTGTCTCGTTTTATAATTTTTTTTCTCAGTTTGTTTGCTTTGCCAACATTGTAGACCGACTCGGGCTGCCTCCTGTAGCCCTTGAACGCCAGCTGCCCTTTCTTAGTGCTAAGGACGTACACACTCTCACCCATACAAGATTCCCTGCATGCCGCCTGCCCTGTCGACACAGCTGCTGCAGTAGCATGCCCTTCTGGAGGCAAGTAACCTTTCGCAGGGACAGCACTGATCGGACCGGCACATTGGGTTGGGGGGTGGCTTTTCTCCCCTGTCCAGAAACAATTGGCGGACTATCTAGAAGCCAACCAATTGTTTCATGACTCACAGTCTGGTTTTAGAACCAGTTTTAGTACCGCGACCGCTCTTTTAGAGGTGTCGGAGACGATTCGTGAGTGTGTGGAGAGGGGCGAGGAGGCCATGTTGGTCCTCCTCGACCAATCCGCCGCTTTCGACACAGTATCTCACGAGATACTGTTGGATCGGCTAGGCCAGACCGGAATTGGAGGCTTTGTATTGACTTGGATTAGATCTGTCCTCAAAGGTCGGACCCAGAAGGTCTTTCTTCGACCTTTTGAATCAGAAGGTAAACCTCTACTTTGCGGAGTGCCTCAGGGTTCTGCTCTGAGCCCTTTGTTTTTCAATGTCTATCTCGCACCTCTGGCGAAGGTGGTGGAATCTTGGGGGGTCAGAGTGATCTCCTATGCTGATGATACTCAATCAATCAATCAATCAAAGCATTTGTATAGCGCACTACTCACCCGGGGGGTCTCAAGGCGCTAGGGGAGAGGGGGTCCGCTACTGCTCGAACAGCCAGGTCTTGAGCTGCTTCCTGAAGGCGAGGTGGTCCTGGGTCAGGCGGATGTGGGTCGGGAGGGAGTTCCAGGTCTTGGCGGTGAGGTAGGAGAAGGACCTTCCCCCTGTGGTGGCTCTTCGGATGCGGGGGACGGCGGCGAGGGCGTGGCTGGTCGATCGAAGCCGGCGTTTGGGAGCGTAGAAGTTGAGGCGGCTGTTGAGGTATCCTGGGCCTTGGTTGTGCAGGGCTTTGTGTGCGTGGGTGAGGAGACGGAAGGTGATTCGCTTGTTGACCGGGAGCCAGTGCAGGTCTCTCAGGTGTCCGGAGATGTGGCTGCGGCGGGGGATGTCCAGGATGAGTCGTGCTGAGGCGTTCTGGATCCGCTGGAGTCTCTTCTGGAGTTTGGCGGTGGTTCCGGCGTAGAGGGAGTTGCCGTAGTCCAGTCGGCTGGTGACGAGTGCCTGGGTGACCGTCTTCCTGGTCTCGGTGGGGATCCACCGGAAGATCTTGCGTAGCATGCGTAGGGTATTGAAGCACGATGAGGAGACGGCGTTGATTTGTCTGGTCATGGAGAGGGAGGAGTCCAGGATGAAGCCCAGGTTGCGTGCGTGGTCCGTTGGTTTGGGTGCGCTGCCTAGGGCGGGGGGCCACCAGGAGTCGTCCCAGGCAGAGGGTGAGGATCCCAAGATGAGGACTTCTGTCTTATCAGAGTTCAGTTTCAGGCGGCTGTTCTTCATCCATTTGGCTACCTCTTTCATCCCTTCGTGTAGGTTGGCTCTGGCGGTGGCGGGGTCGTTGGTGAGGGAGAGGATCAGCTGGGTGTCGTCGGTGTAGGAGATGATGTTGAGGTTGTGCTGGCGTGCGATGGCTGCGAGGGGACTCATGTAGACGTTGAAGAGGGTTGGGCTGAGCGAGGAGCCTTGAGGAACGCCGCAGATGACTTCGGCGGCTTCTGATCTGAACGGGGAGGAGGCGGACTCTCTGTGTCCTTCCGGCAAGGAAGGAGATGATCCACTCCAGTGCCTTCTCCTGGATTCCGACGTTGCTGAGGCGCTGTACTAGGGTGCAGTGGCAGACTGTGTCGAAGGCCGCGGAGAGGTCTAGGAGGATGAGGGCCGCCGTTTCTCCGTTGTCGAGCAGGGCTCGGATGTCATCGGTTGCTGCGATCAGGGCGGTCTCGGTGCTGTGGTTGGCTCTGAAGCCAGACTGGGAGAGGTCGAGGGATCCGTTCGTCTCGCGGAAGGCGGCCAGCTGTTTGTTGACGGTCTTCTCGATGACTTTTGCGGGATACGGGAGCAGCGAGATGGGTCGGAAGTTCTTGAGGTCGGTGGGGTTGGCTGATGGCTTCTTCAGTAGGGCGCTGAGTTCGGCGTGCTTCCAGCTCTCCGGGAAGGTAGCGGTGTTGAAGGAGGTGTTGATGATGTCCCGTAGGTGGGGTGCGATGATAATGTCAGCCTTGTTGAAGACGTGGTGGGGGCAGGGGTCGGTCGGAGATCCGGAGTGGATGGAGTTCATCGTGCGGATGGAGTCTTCGGTGCTGATCGTGGTCCAGGCGCGGAGGGTGGTGGTGGGGGTGGGGGTGGTTCGGTTGTGGCGTGCGCCGGTTGCGTGCTGAAGCTGTTGTGTATGTCCGCGATCTTGTTGTGGAAGTAGGAGGCGAGGGAGTTGCAGAGGTCTTGCGAAGGGGTGATGTCGTTGTTTCCGGCGTTGGGGTTGGAGAGCTCCTTAACGATGTTGAAGAGTTCCTTGCTGTTGTGTGCGTTGTTGTCCAGTCGTTCCTTGAATGCCGTCTTCTTGGTGGTGCGAATCAGTTGGTGGTGTTTTCGGGTGGCGAGTTTGAGGGCAGTCATGTTGTCCGGGGTGGAGTCTCTGCGCCAGGCGTTCTCAAGGGCTCTGCAGTTCTTCTTATTTTATTTATACAAAATTTATAGCGCGCTCAGTTACCCAGGAGCATCCCGGCGCGAGACAGAACAGGAAGGAAGCCTCAGCTCAATCGCTACACTGGAAACAAATGAGTCTTCAGAAGTTTCCTAAAGAGTAGGATCTTGGGCTCTGAACGGATCTTAAGGGGCAGGGAGTTCCATAAGGCCGCCACTTGCACTGAGAAACGCCTGCCTCCAGAGCGAGCTTTCCTTACTCTAGCTGACTGCAGACCATGTCCTTGATCTGAACGCAAAGGACGTGTAGGCTTGTAAGGGCGTGCCATAGTGGCAAGAATGGGGGGGCCCTTACCATGTAAAATTTTGTGGGCCGTACATAGCGCTTTAAATTTCAACCGCTCCTTAACGGGGAGCCAGTGCAGCGTTTTCAAGCTGAATGTCTTCTGGGAACGTCCAACAACAATCTAGCGGCTGCATTTTGTACTTGTTGGAGAGTTTTAAAAGTCGCTTTGGGAGCACCGAGAAACATCGCGTTCCCGTAGTCGAGCCTCGACAAGATTAAACCGCGAATCAGCAGCTTCCTTGCTGAATCAGGGAGCAGTGGCAACACCTTGCGAACTGACCGCAGCAACCCGAAACAGACCCCCGCGGTCTTCCTGGCGTGGGTCCTAAAGGACAGATCTTCCTCCAACCAAACTCCCAAGGTCTTGATCTACTTCTTGGGAGATGGTGGATCACCCAGAGACCGGGGCCAACAGCTAGCAATAATGGAGGGACTAGATTTGCCTAAGAGCATCAGCTCCGTTTTTTCCCCATTGAGCTTTAGGGCAGAGTGGGACATTCAACGATGGACATTTGCAAGGCAGTCATGCAAAACTTCAGTTTGTTCCACCAGCTGGGTGAGGCCTACCACCAGCTGAGTATCATCAGCATAGCTGATAATCTTTACTCCTGAAGGGGCGACCACTCTTTCAAGCGGAGTCATGTATATATTAAATAGGGTAGGGCTCAAAGATGAGCCCTGCGGGACTCCACATTGAAGAGGGAACAGGGTCGACTGCTCTGCCCCTTCCCAAATTTGGTAGAAGCGATCGGAAAGGAAGGATTCCAGCCATTTTAGGGCCGTCCCTGACACACCAACTTCTGACAGGCGTTGGAGGAGCACCTGATGACTTACGGTATCAAAGGCAGCACTCAAGTCCAGGAGGATCACTGCCACTGACCCTCCTGTATCAAGAATGCTCCTTGCTTCCTCCACTACTGCCAGTAGGGCAGTGTCCGTCCCCTGACCGGGACGGAAGCCAGTCTGGGAGTCTCCCAGCAGGTGATGTGACTCTAGATGACAGGAGAGCTGGCGGTTGACCAACTTCTCTGCGACTTTTGAAAAGCCGGGCAAAAGTGAAATAGGCCTGAAGTTGGCCAGATTAGAGGAATCTAATCCTGTTTTTTTCAATAGTGCTTTCACCACTGCCTTTTTCCATCTCTGGGGCACTATGCCCCGAGAGAGTGAAAGGTTGATTAGATCAGTAAGTGGAGTGGACAGAGTGTCAGCAACTAGTTTAAGATATTTCATGGGGGCTGGGTCACTAGGAGATCCACTCTTCATCTCTTTCAAAACTTTAATGACCTCCTCCTCAGAAACAGGGCCGAAGGAGGCGAGCTCCTCAGGGCAAATTGCTGGGCTAACATCTAACTCCGGAATCTGAGGGGTTGCAGGCAGAGAGGACAAGATCTTCTCTATTTTAGAATGAAAGAAGTGGGCCAGTTCTTCACATTTTTCTTTAGGATTATCATATACAACTGGCGGGGCTGGGGCCTTCAGAAGTTCCTTAAAGATTTGAAAGGATTCCCCTGGTAAATTACTTGCCCTCTCGATCCTATCGCTGAAGAAGATCCTTTTGGCATCCTTCAACGCGTTTTTATACTTCCTCATCTCTCTCTTGTAGTTTTCTCAGCTTTCTTTCGTCAGCTCTCTCCTCTATGCACGTTCTAATCTTTTGCATGAGGTTCTGAGACCCCTAAGTTCGGGGGTATACCAAGGAGCGGAGCCAAATCTTCTTTCCCTGACCGGTCTCCGTTTTTTTGGAATCAGCGAGTCCAAAGCATTAGTCAGCCACATTCCCATATGTTGGTCAGCAATAATGGGATCAGCGGCAGAGGGAGGACAGGTTCTTTCTAACTCTGCCGCCCAGCTGTCAGCTGATAGCTTCGACCAAAGTCGTTCTACTGTATACTGTGTAGGTATAGGATCGCTCCACTTCTCCAGCTGCCATCTAAGCTGCACTAGATAATGGTCCGTCCAGGGGAGAGCCAGCGGCTGGGACGCTTGCAAGTTGTTTGAATTGGCGAAAGCAACATCAAGCTGATGACCTCTATTATGGGTGACACCAACATTGACAAGATGTAAATCAAGTGCACCTATCGTGGCTTGTAGGTCTCTCACTACTATATCGTCGGGGTCATCGAAATGTAGGTTGAGATCCCCGAGGGTTACAAAGTTGGAGGAAGCGGCAGCCAATGGAATCACTGCCTCAATGAAGGAGTCTACAAAATTACCCAGCATTGCAGGAGGCCGATACACAAGAAGGCCAGAAAAGGAAACAGTGGAAGATATGCATAGGGAAAATTGACAACCTTCAGAGTTGTTAATGCCGCAATCTACAGCTTTGCATACGTATTTGTCTCTGTATGCAATAGCCACTCCCCCTCCCCCTCCCGTCCGGTCTATCCAAATGGAACATAAGGTATCCCAAGGGGAGGGCTGTTACGATGTCAGGACCAGAACTAGAGGTCAGCCAAGTTTCCGTAAGGAACAAAGCATCCAAACTGTGGTCTGAAAGGAGGGAGTTAATTTCTGTGGCATGACAAGGTAGTGACCTGCAATTAAGCAAGGCCATAGAGAGCAAAGTCTGGTCCTTGCCGGTACTAGCAGGACAACACACATGACAGTGAGCAAACGGGGTACCTTCCGCCCAACAGTAACTACAGCTGGAATGTTTGGGCACACGTAACGACAGCAGAGACTCCCTAGAATATCTCAGAGAAGAGTCCCTTTGCACCACAGAGTCAAACAGAGTGCCGTGCCCTGAGCCCGTCTGGGCCTGGACGGGCACAGACAGGCTTGACTCTGGCGAAACTCCGGCGATATTCCGGCGATGACGCTGCGTGATGACGCTGCGCGTCAGCATGACAGGCTTTATGTACGCCGAGCGCCTGGAGACTATCGGGCTAACCGCGCCACCGGCAGTGTCCCCCCTCCCAAGATGGCCACACAACGAGACAGTGGGCAGGGACCAGCGAAAAACGCGGTGATCTACCAATTACAGTGGGGGTAAGGTGACAGGAGTGCAAGTCTGCGAGTGGCGTTAATTAAAAACAAGGGAGAATCAGGTAAATTATAAAAAAACAATATAAGCAAAAACGGGGCTTTTAAAAGCAGATTAAATCGAGCAGCTTGCAGCAAGGTAGCTGTAAATGCGAGTGCTTCCTAGCGTTCTATTCCAAGATGGTAAGAGAACTCACCTGCAAGGCGCCTGCCTTTATGCACGCCGAGCGCCTGAAGACTATCGCGCTAACCGCGCCACCGGCAGTGTCCCCCCTCCCAAGATGGCCACACAACGAGACAGTGGGCAGGGACCCGCGAAAAACGCAGTGATCTACCAATTACAGTGGGGGTAAGGTGACAGGAGTGCAAGTCTGCGAGTGGCGTTAATTAAAAACAAGGGAGAATCAGGTAAATTATAAAAAACAATATAAGCAAAAACGGGGCTTTTAAAAGCGGATTAAATCGAGCAGCTTGCAGCAAGGTAGCTGTAAATGCGAGTGCTTCCTAGCGTTCTATTCCAAGATGGTAAGAGTGCTCACCTGCAAGGCGCCTGCCTTTATGCACGCCGAGCGCCTGAAGACTATCGCTCTAACCGCGCAGCCGGCAGTGTCCCCCCTCCCAAGATGGCCACACAATGAGACAGTGGGCAGGGACCCGCGAAAAACGCGGTGATCTACCAATTACAGTGGGGGTAAGGTGACAGGAGTGCAAATCTGCGAGTGGCGTTAATTAAAAACAAGGGAGAATCAGGTAAATTATAAAAAACAATATAAGCAAAAACGGGGCTTTTAAAAGCGGATTAAATCGAGCAGCTTGCAGCAAGGTAGCTGTAAATGCGAGTGCTTCCTAGCGTTCTATTCCAAGATGGTAAGAGTGCTCACCTGCAAGGCGCCTGCCTTTATGCACGCCGAGCGCCTGAAGACTATCGCGCTAACCGCGCCGCCGGCAGTGTCTCTGCTCCCAAGATGGCCACTGTTGGACAGGCCACATGAAGGGCCACTCTCCCCCAGCCCAACCAGGCCCGAGAGCCGCCACGACAGTACCACACATCATCATTGTACATCTGCTGCCCTCTCAGGGCCCCTGCCTGCGAGGCAAGCTAACCTCGTGGGCCCGATCCCCTGCCGGCCCACGCGGCCAACCTGACCCGCCATCTTGGACACTTCACCACGAGGTCGCCTGGCCCCCGATCGACCCCGACCCTAAGCCTGGCCCGGCCTCAGACATCTCGGCACCACCATCCACCCAGGAGGTGAGCGGGCTACTTGGCAAGTCAATGGGAGAAAGAGGTGTCGATGGCTCCCCCCGCCAAGTGCCGCTCGCCCATCGCCTCCCCGGGCGCTGGCTCCACCCCCCTGCTGGGTGTCTGGAACCCCGCATCCCGGACCCCCGACCTCCAAGTGCGAGGGTCCGGACATCAAAGCACGCCAGCCCTATAACTGGGGCAGCTCCAGAGCAGGAAGGCAGTTGTATCTTGGAGTCGAGAGACGTAAAGAGGAACTCATCCTGAACGGACTACTGGCGCTGCCGTAGCTCTGTCCTGTGTACCATCATCCTGCCTGTTGGCGCTGCCACAGCCGTCGTAACCTTCATCCTTCATCGTCGTCCGGACCTGCTGGCGTGGCCGCGGACCGTTGTAACCGTCATCTTCATCGGGACCTGCAGGCTCCGCCGCGGACCGTCATCTTTCATCCGACCATCTCGGGACCTGCTTGGCTCCTCCACGGCCCGATCATCAAGAACGCCGAGCTCAAGGATTGAGAGCTATTTTTGGACTCACTGGTAACTAAAGACTGTCCCGCTACCCTTTCCTCAACCAAAGACTAAGCTAGAGGGGACCCCTGAGTCCAGACCTCCTTGTACCATATCATCGTAACCAAAGAATTGCATATAAAGCCTCGTTAACCTTCAGTCTTGTGTGGTGTCCGTCTGTGGGGGGGAAGTTATTCATCTGTACAGTCGTTGGAGGCGGCTCTCCCTGGAGACCTCTCCCCGTACCTCGGCCGACCCTCCCGGTCCGTCTAACATTGGTGGCCAGCGGCGCGATTCGAATCACCGCATAACGTACAGATAATAGCTCACCCCACAACGAACCATAATGACAACTAAAGAAAGCGGATCAACCGAGAAGTTCCAAATGGAAAAACTAGAGGAGTACAGCCACCGTGAACTAAAGCAGTTCTGCATCGAACTAGGTATCGCTACCACCGGACTAAGCACCAAGGACGATTTTAAACATGCCCTACAATCTTGGGCAGAGACCGGGGATACCGAAGCCCCTGAGCAAAGCACCGCAGAAAAAACCACCACAGCCCCTGAAGGGCAAAGAACCGGTCTCCCGCAAGACGAGATCCAAGAAAGAGAAAAAATCCGACTACACGAGCTAGAAATGGCCCGACTCAAGATGGAAATAGAACTCAAGTTGGCCGAACAGAAAATCAACTTAGAGCACCTACGTCTCCGAGAAGAAAGAGAAGAGAAACAGAGACAAAGGGAGCTCGAGGAAAAGAAACTGGCGTACGAGCACGAACGGAACATAGCCGAGATCAACCTGCGCAAACAGAATAAAGAGTTAGGGGTGCCCGAGAGACCACACACCCCGGGGACCGCGGAGAAAAAAGTACACATCCCCAAGGATGTGGTCCGAGAATATTTCCGAGAGGACGACATCCAACAATGGTTTAAGGCCTATGAAATCGCTATGTCTGCGCACCGGATCGATAGAACCGACTGGGGTGCCGGCCTATGGGGCAGATTCCTCAATGAAGGCCGCGATACCCTGTTACAGCTCCCAGACCACCAGATGACCTCCTACGACCATATGAAAGCGGCCCTCCTCACCCGCTATGGTCTCACGCCCGAGATGTACCGCCAGAGGTTCCGAGACTGCACACGCATCCCGGGTACAACTTGGGTGGACTATGTAACGTACTTTAGCAGAGCTTTCGAAGGCTGGATCAAAGGAAACAACGTCACGACATACGAGCAGCTGTTCAATCTGATGGTATGGGAGCATCTGTCCAACAATTGCTTCATCGAACTACGCCAACACCTCCTCGACAGCAAGTTAACCGATCCCCGGCAGCTCGCAGCCGAAGCTGACCGGTGGGAGATAACCAGAGTGGGCCGGAATGGGTCCTACGAGCAAAACAGGAACAACAATGGACACCACCGACCGAGAGGAGGGGGAGGGGGCCAAGGACGAGGAAGAGACAATACTCCGGCCGCCCCCGCCGCCAGCACCACCCCCCCGGCCAACCGGGGCAGCACCCCGGCGCGACCGGGGTACAGAGCCAATGTCACATGCCACCGATGCCAGCGAGTCGGCCACTATGCAAATGACCCAAGCTGCCCGCAGTATCAGAGTCCAAAACCCCGCCAAATGGCCGCCGCGGCACTAGGAGAAGAACAGATCCCCGAGGAACAAGAAACAGACCAGCAAGAGTATCAAGAGTGGGAGCCAGCCGCCATGACTCTCGCGTGCTTAGGGGGAAGAGACATGGTCCCGCGGGTCCCCCTACCCGCTAACACCCAGAAGTACAGCCAATGGGTAAGCATCAATGGACGGCGGGCCGAAGCCCTTCGGGACACCGGGGCCAGTGTGACAGCCGTCCGCTGTCACCTGGTGACCCCAGAACAATATCTACCGAACATCCTCTGCCCTGTGCGATCAGCCGACAACTCGGAAAGTCTGTGTCGGATGGCCTGCGTCCCCTTTGAGTGGGGAGGGGTCTCCGGCATGCTGAAGGTGACGGTCCGAGACGACTCCCCCGTGGACTGCCTACTCGGAAATGACCTGGAGAGCTCCCCGTGGGCAGCCGTGGAGCGAAAAGAACACTTGGGGATGTTAGGCGTCCCGGACTGGGCGTGCGTCACCACCCGGTCCATGGCCGCCCGGGCCAACCCTCACCCAGAAGAACCAGAATGGCCGGCGCCGCCGCCTCCGGTCGCCCCAGCCGAGACCACCGACCATGACACCCCCCTCGAACCTGCTCAACCTTCCGACATCGCTAACCTTGACCAGTGGGCCCAAGAGGGGGGACCCACGCAAGAACAATTTCGCCGGGAGCAGAAGACCTGTCCCTCCCTAGAGGGACTCCGTCAACAAGCGCTCGCCCAAGGCGCAGGGGATACTTCCGGAACTCATTGGGTCTACTGGGACAATGATCTACTGTACAGCGAGCAAAGAATCGCCGAGCTGGGGGCCAACAGAGTACTAGCGGTACCCCTCCGTTTCAGAGACTTCCTGTTAAACTTGGCCCACGATGTCCCCCTGGCAGGGCACCTCGGACAAGATAAAACTTACAGCCGCCTAGTGACCCACTTCTTCTGGCCCAAAATGAGAAACGATGTGCACCAGCATTGCCGATCTTGCCCCACGTGCCAAGCCAGTGGGAAGAGCGGCCGCAAACTAAAGGCCCCCTTGCAACCCTTTCCAGTAGTCACGACCCCATTTGAGAGGGTCGGAATAGACATTGTGGGACCCCTAGACCCGCGTACAAAACAAGGCCATCGCTTTATTCTGGTGCTGGTGGACCACGCCACCCGCTACCCTGAGGCTATACCTCTCCGGACCGTGACAGCCCCAGTGGTCGGCCGGGCCCTGATGGGGATCTTCTCCCGTGTGGGGTTCCCCCGAGAAGTCGTCAGCGACAGAGGCACGAACTTTATTTCTAAATACATGAAATCACTCTGGCAACAGTGTGGGGTCACCTACCGATTCACGACCCCCTATCACCCCCAAGGGAACGGACTGGTTGAGCGGTTCAACCGCACACTAAAAGGGATGATCGGGGGATTGGAAGAGCCCCTTCGTCGCCAGTGGGATGTACTGCTGCCGTGCCTCCTCTTCGCCTACCGGGAGGTCCCACAAAAATCACTAGGCTTCAGCCCATTTGAACTGCTATACGGGCACCCAGTGCGGGGGCCGCTCAGCCTGATCAAAGAAGGCTGGGAGATGCCTCCGGCCAAGAACCCTCCAGACGTCTTCCGGTACCTCCTCACCCTCCGCAACCAGTCCCAGCGGTTCAGGGACCTAGCAAAAGCCAACCTAGAGGCCAGTCAAGAGGATATGAAAAAATGGTATGACCAGAACGCCTCATCCATTGAATTCGAGCCGGGGCAACAAGTATGGGTAATGTCCCCCACAGAACCTTGCGCTCTCCAAGACAAATGGACGGGGCCCTTCAAGGTGATCGAGCGCAAGGGTCCTGCCACCTATCTGATCGATATGGGGTCCTCCCGGAACCCACTCCGGGTCCTCCACACCAACAGGCTGAAACCTCACTTTGCACGAACCGAACTCAGCCTACTGATGGCCACAGACAACGGGGCTGAAGACGACTCCGAGCCTCTCCCTGACCTCCTGCGGACCCAGGAGCAAGACGGCTCCGTAGATGGGGTCCGCCTCTCGGAGACCCTCACCAGAGAACAACGCCAAGAGTGCCAAGCCCTCCTGTCACAGTTCGCCAGCCTGTTCTCCCTCACCCCAGGTGTCACGTCCTGGTGTGTGCACGATGTGGACACCGGAGATAGCCCTCCTATCCGCCACCGGGCCTACCGCGTACCTGATCGGGTACGGGCCTACATCCAGGCGGAAGTGGCCAAGATGCTCACGCTCGGGGTCATCGAGCCCTCAGACAGTCCATGGGCCAGCCCGGTCGTGCTGGTCCCCAAAGCAGCCGCCCCCGGAACCACCCCAGAACTCCGGTTCTGTGTCGACTACCGGGGCCTGAATGAAGTCACCCGGACGGACGCACATCCCATCCCCCGGGCAGATGAACTGGTCGACCGAATGGGAGCTGCCCGCTACCTCAGCATCTTCGACCTGACAGCAGGTTATTGGCAGATCGGCCTCACACCCCGAGCACAGGAACGTTCTGCCTTCTCCACCCCCGATGGCCACTATCATTTTACGGTCATGCCTTTCGGCATGAAAAATGCACCAGCGACTTTCCAACGGCTCGTCAATAAGGTCCTGGCGGGGCTCGAAGGATTCAGCGCCGCCTACCTAGACGACATCGCTGTGTACAGCCACCACTGGACCGAACACCTCCACCACCTCCGAGCAGTGCTGCAAGCCCTTCAACGAGCTGGCCTCACGATCAAGGCCAGCAAATGTCAAATTGGACAAGGGTCTGTGACCTACCTCGGGCACCAGGTGGGAAGCGGCCTGGTGGCCCCTCTACAGCTAAAAATTGCTGCCATCCAGGACTGGCAGCCCCCTATCACCCAAACCGAGGTACGAGCATTCCTGGGCCTCACAGGCTATTACCGAAGGTTTGTAAAAGACTATGGAACCATAGTGGGGCCTCTCACGGAACTCACGTCAAAGAATCAACCAAAGAAAGTGAACTGGACCCCAGAGTGTCAAACGGCATTCGAACAATTGAAGGCCGCCATGTGTTCCGCTCCGGTGCTCCAGGCCCCCGACTACAGCCGGGAGTTCCTCGTCCAGACGGACGCCTCCGACCAGGGCATTGGGGCGGTCCTGTCCCAAGTGAACACCGAAGGCCTTGATCAACCCGTGGCCTTCATCAGCCGGAGGCTCCTACCACGGGAGCAACGCTGGAGCACCATAGAGAGAGAAGCATTCGCAGTGGTATGGGCCCTCAAAAAGCTCCGGCCCTACCTGTTTGGCACCCACTTCCGGGTGCAGACCGACCACCGACCCCTGCAGTGGCTGATGCATATGCGGGGGGAAAACCCAAAATTGCTGCGCTGGTCCATCTCTTTGCAAGGTATGGACTTCACAGTCGAACACCGGCCAGGACCAGACCACGCCAACGCAGACGGCCTGTCCCGGTTTTTCCGCCTCGACGACGAGAGTCCCCAAGAAGATGGGTAACTCTCCCCGCCTTCAGCTGGGGGGGACGCATGTTGGACAGGCCACATGAAGGGCCACTCTCCCCCAGCCCAACCAGGCCCGAGAGCCGCCACGACAGTACCACACATCATCATTGTACATCTGCTGCCCTCTCAGGGCCCCTGCCTGCGAGGCAAGCTAACCTCGTGGGCCCGATCCCCTGCCGGCCCACGCGGCCAACCTGACCCGCCATCTTGGACACTTCACCACGAGGTCGCCTGGCCCCCGATCGACCCCGACCCTGGGCCTGGCCCGGCCTCAGACATCTCGGCACCACCATCCACCCAGGAGGTGAGCGGGCTACTTGGCAAGTCAATGGGAGAAAGAGGTGTCGATGGCTCCCCCCGCCAAGTGCCGCTCGCCCATCGCCTCCCCGGGCGCTGGCTCCACCCCCCTGCTGGGTGTCTGGAACCCCGCATCCCGGACCCCCGACCTCCAAGTGCGAGGGTCCGGACATCAAAGCACGCCAGCCCTATAACTGGGGCAGCTCCAGAGCAGGAAGGCAGTTGTATCTTGGAGTCGAGAGACGTAAAGAGGAACTCATCCTGAACGGACTACTGGCGCTGCCGTAGCTCTGTCCTGTGTACCATCATCCTGCCTGTTGGCGCTGCCACAGCCGTCGTAACCTTCATCCTTCATCGTCGTCCGGACCTGCTGGCGTGGCCGCGGACCGTTGTAACCGTCATCTTCATCGGGACCTGCAGGCTCCGCCGCGGACCGTCATCTTTCATCCGACCATCTCGGGACCTGCTTGGCTCCTCCACGGCCCGATCATCAAGAACGCCGAGCTCAAGGATTGAGAGCTATTTTTGGACTCACTGGTAACTAAAGACTGTCCCGCTACCCTTTCCTCAACCAAAGACTAAGCTAGAGGGGACCCCTGAGTCCAGACCTCCTTGTACCATATCATCGTAACCAAAGAATTGCATATAAAGCCTCGTTAACCTTCAGTCTTGTGTGGTGTCCGTCTGTGGGGGGGAAGTTATTCATCTGTACAGTCGTTGGAGGCGGCTCTCCCTGGAGACCTCTCCCCGTACCTCGGCCGACCCTCCCGGTCCGTCTAACAGCCACACAACGAGACAGTGGGCAGGGACCCGCGAAAAACACGGTGATCTACCAATTACAGTGGGGGTAAGGTGACAGGAGTGCAAGTCTGCGAGTGGCGTTAATTAAAAACAAGGGAGAATCAGGTAAATTATAAAAACAATATAAGCAAAAACGGGGCTTTTAAAAGCGGATTAAATCGAGCAGCTTGCAGCAAGGTAGCTGTAAATGCGAGTGCTTCCTAGAGTTCTATTCCAAGATGGAGCACTTGAGTTCGTCGGTGAACCAAGAGGCTTTCTTGCTGCCGGGTCTGCTAGGCGGGGTCCTCAGAGGGGCGAGGTCGTCTGCGCAGTCGCTGATCCACTTCGTGAGGTTGGTGGCCGCTTGGCTGGGGTTCGTTGCGCTGGTGGGTGGGCTCTCGTTCAGGGAAGTTGCGAGCTGTTCAGCTGTGATCTTGTTCCAGCTTCTGCGTGCCACCTGTTGCTGGTGGTGGTGGATCGTGGTCCTTCTGAAGCTGAAGTGGACACAGCTGTGGTCCGTCCAGTGGAGTCCGGTGGTGTGGCTGAAGGTGTGGTTTCATTTAGAGATCACTCTGACATCAATTTTACCAATTTTCGCCACTGCCTCAGCAATATCTGCTCCTGAATGACCTCTAATCATCTTAAACTTAATACCGATAAGACGGAGGTTTTATTTTTTAATCAGAAAACCGCTCTGCCTGCCATTCAGTGGTGGCCGACTGTACTTAATCCTCCTCCTGTCCCAGTCCAGACAGCTTGAAATCTGGGCTTTCAATTTGATAATGCACTATCATGCAAATCACAAATTAACAAGGTCACAGCAGCTTGCTTTGGCAAACTGCGCATGATCAGGAAGATCTTTCCATACCTCCCACTTGATTCCCGCAGAACTATCATTCATGCCCTGATTACATCGCACCTAGATTACTCCAACAGTTTCTATGCTGGCGCCCCCTTGTACCAAATTGAACGCTTGCAAATAGTACAAAATGCTGCGGCTAGATTGATTGGCAATATTCCTTTTCGCATCTCGGTCGCATCATATCGGAGGAAGCTGCATTGGCTTCCCATTGCCCGTCGCATTCAGTTCAAGGCTTTGATTTTTGCTTTTCGTGCCCTCAATGGGTTGGGCCCGGGATATCTGAGCAAGAGGCTGAATGAATGAAATGAAATGAAATTTATAACGCGCAACTAAGCCCGTAGGCATCAAGGCTCAAACTGTCCCAGTCTGTTAGGTCTCTTAGGTCGAATATCCTGCGCCTCCTGGTGGTTCCCCGTTTTCGTCGCGCTAGAAGTGGCGGCAGAGCGTTTGGCGTAATAACCGCTAAACTCTGGAACAGCCTCCCACTAGATCTTAAGTTTAGCTCCTCTGAATCACTGTTCCGAAGCAAACTGAAAACCTGGTTGTTCACTATCTCTTAAGTAGTATCGTTTTTCTAGCCTGCAGTCTACAGCGCCGGGACACCCCCGTTGGGGGGGTAGCCGTGCGCTTTATAAGCTTCATAATAAATAAATAAATAAATGTTACACTGCTGCTTTGTGGGCATGACTGGCCCTGGGCTCATCTCACCCGAATCAGTGTGTTATTTGTTCTTTCGTCCTGCGTCTGAGCCCTATAATGTGCCTTTGTTGAAGCTGCTGCTCCTCTGTTTTTTCCGACGGCCCTGCACTTGATTACTTGTTTCTGAAGTGCAGAAGACTACACATCTTACTGTACCTGCCGAGTTGTTCATCGTCCCTTACTGGAGGAAATACGGTTTTTCACCTAAATTTCGTTTCTTCGGTACATCTGGCCTTTAACCAATGCTCACATCCTCGCCCCTTGTTCCCTTAATTGTCACAGAACTGTTTGTACGACTTTAAATAGTTTCACTCTCGATTTGCTTTTTATTTGTGTATATGGAAACGAGATTTGCTCGTAGGTTACTCCGGATAATGTGGCTTTTTGTAAGAATGTATTTTGATCTTTCTACAGAACTATCAATTGAGCAATTTGAGTGTGTGAAAGAGTGTAATTAACTCTGCCACACACACGATTTGCCTTTTATTTGTGTATTTGGAAACAAGATTTGCTCGTAGGTTACTCCGGATAATGTGGCTTTTTGTAAGAATGTATTTTGATCTTTCTACAGAACTATCAATTGAGGAATTTGAGTGTGTGAAAAAGTGTAATTAACTCTGCCACACACACACACAACCAAACACACACACACACAACCACAAACACACAACCCCCCCCACACACACAAACTCCTACGCACACACACACACACACATACATGTTTATATCACTCTATGAAGACCAGTGAAAAAAACCTACATTATGAGGGCCACCCTTTCTGATCATCAGAGAATCAAAATGATCATACATTTTATGTTTATACTATAATGACAGTATGAAAGTTATATCAGATTTTCAAAAAACGATTATGGGAATAGTTTTGAGACTTTCTGACATAACCCCCTTATGAGGACCGCATATGTCCCGTATCCAAGAGTTATGAAGACCATTTTTACACACTACATAAAGACAGCAAACAGCTTTACGAGGACCGGTGTGTGTTTTTCTACAAGGCTGTTTATGAGGACCAGATTATATTTTACATATAGTGTCTTCCTATTTGGTACAGTATATATTTGTCAAAAAAACAGCCTTTATTTGGATCCCTTTCGTATGTGACTGACAATTTATTACAGAATACATATGCATTTAGCAAACACTGCTTTCTTATTTCATCCAGCGTATATTTAACTGACCATACTGGATTTCAAATAGTGTATTATTTAGACAATACCTTTAAAAAATAGTTCCTAACTGCTAAAATATCCATCTTTTCACTGTGTTTCCCTTTGAATTTGTGTAGTTCTGCATCCTCAATTCAGTTGGTATTTTGAACATTTGCGAAGTGAAGAGCTGTTTTTCAGTTTCCAGCCACATGTGCTATATTCTTAAAGTGGTAAAAAATGTAGGGCCCGGATTAGGCATTGTAGCCCTTGTAAAACTGCAGACGGGATCTCCATCTCGTTTGTGAAGGTGTATCCCATTCATCCAACTCTAATTATGGCATCTGACAATTTGTAAGTAAATTCTGTCCATAAATTGTGAAAAGCTGGTTAAACGTCAACTTCAGCATAAGAACTTGAGGTCGCTCAGATAAGACCTGGAAGGCAAGAGTAGAGCTGAACCTATTTTGATCTTTAAAATGGGGATACATAGGTGTTTGTCTTTCTGTAGCTATGAGTTTTACACATGTTTAGGTGCCTGATATGTCTGTGCTTCTATTGCCATCATATGGATCATATCTTAGTGTGTGTCAAAAAAGTGTGATCTGTTATCCATCACAACGAGGACCATATGATATTGTGTGTTAAACATCTGACCCTATTCTCATAGCAATTACCTCACCATTAGGTCTGATGCAAATTTGTGCTGTTATCAAAGCTACTGTTATCAAGCATGAATTTCTTTTCTATTCAATAAGGACTATATCACCTAGTATATTACAATTGCATGTGGTTTTACCATTCACACTGAGAAACAGATAATATGGCATGCTACAAGATTTTGTTCTTTGATACATCACATTGAGGGCCACATCATGGTGTTTGTTAGTATTATGAGCGGGTGCCTATTCATCACAGAGGATATTTTCATACTGTGTATTGCAGGGTTGTGCATGCTTTAAACATCACCAGGAGAAAAATATTATGGAGTGTGTTACAAGTCAATGCTTGTTAGACCAGTCAGCCTTAGGGTGGTCATCCCCAAAGCTGATTGTCTTCACCCCCACTATATTTCTAAATTTGCTTTTGTTGGCCTTAGGACTGCTAACCAGTGCTAAACTGCTTGTTCACATTCCCTAAAACATGATAAAATTGGGCTACAGACCCCATTGTCACATTTAATTTATTTGCAAGTGCTTATTAAAGTAATATTGCATGTACACCCACGGCCTGTAAATTAAATGCTATTAGTGTCCCTACAGCACTTTTTGAGCCACCCACTTAAGTAGACTTTTTTTAACCTGTCCCTGGTCTGCCAGTGCAGCTTGTGGGTGCAATTTTAAACTGCCATTTCCACCTGTCAAACTAAACCTTTTACCAAGCGTAAACCATTCTGTTGAGTACATATAAGTCACCTATAGGGTAGGCCCTCAAAAGCACATAGGGCAAGGTGCAGTTTACTTAAAAAAGTTGGACATGTAGTTTTTAATCTGACCTGTCCTGGTAGTCACTATTGCAAGGCCTGCCTCTTTCATAGCATACCATTGGGTACCTTATTACATTTAATAAGTGTTAATTTTTTATTGGGAGCAGGTAGGAAAGTCATGAATGGTATCAGAGTAATTTAAAACCATCTTGAATGGTAAATTCATATTTCAATCCTCAATTTTAAAAATGCCACTTTTTAGAAAGTTGGAAACAAGAAAAAGGTCTGGACGTACGTTTTTGAATAAATACATTCATAAATAACCACCTTAGATTCTCAAGTAGTTATATTGTTTTCCTTACACTTGTTATTTGTTCATTTATTTGTGGAACAAACAAGATGGATATTTCTTTCATGTCTTAAAGAAGAACAATTAGTACCAACATATATTAACAACACAATGGTGACAGTACTTTGGACATATAACAAATACTTAGGAAATGACCAAACATGACAAAACAATAGACCAGTCCTTATTTTAACATAAAGAACAATGGCGGTACAATTCAGTTATGTGTTTCACTACATACACCTGCCATAACCAGCGAAGCAGTTAAACAGTTACACCAGGCCTAAATGTCCTGTTTGTACTCGGTATGGGTCGGTTGATTGGTGGTGATTATTGCGGGCTGGGTGGGGTCGACACATTTCAGAACCCTATTTGATTTCAGGGTTCTCCTCAGGACCAGGACTTGGTCATTCACATTTGAGGTGAGGGAATTCTCACGGGTGATGATGCCGTATGAACTCAAGGGGTGTGGTCCTTTTTCTCTTGTTGTGTCCAGAAATGACTGCGGCGGTTGCTGGTGCTTCAATATGATATTCACGCTTCAAAATAAATAGATGATGACAGGGGGGACTTGTTAATGGCTTTCAAGCTGTAGCTTTGTGAATGGTTCTCATGGGGGCCCCACATGGTTCCTCTCCTCATGCACGATGTACATCCTATGTACTCTGTCCCTGTTGTAAATCACAGATACCCCTTTATCTAAATCCTCCCCCCACCACCAAGTATAAATCACCCAAATCTTTTTCACTTGCCCTTATTAATGTCCGCTCGCTCGGGAAACACCGACAGGACGTAGCCGACCTGATGGAGGACAATAGTTTAGACTTACTATTTATGACAGAAACTTGGATGGATAGTTCGTCCGATCCAGATATAGTGATTGCAGCTCCAAAAGGCTTTTCCATCCATAGACTGGACAGACAACGCTAGAAAAGTGGTGGCATTGCCGTCATTTTACGCGACACTTTTATCGCCAGAACCAACATGATCTCACTACCATCCTGTGAAGCTCTGCAATTTTCTATCAAACTGACTCCCTCCCATAACTTTAATGGGATCCTTTTGCATCGTCCGCCAGGATCAAGGACCGGATTCATTTCCAACCTCAGGTTCATTCTGGAATCTTCAGCCCTTGATAGTTCCCTCACTGTCCTCAGTGATTTTAACTTTCATTTTGACAAAACAGAGGACAAAGATACTGCTGCGCTTCTAGGAGATATGACCACCTTTGGTCTCCCATTGTTGGTCAAATCATCCACACATGACGGGGGCCATATATTTGGATGGCATTTTTACCAACTCACAGGATTTACAAGTCTCTCAAATCCTTCCAGTTACTTGGTCAGACCACCATGGCGTCACTAACCATTCAAGACATTGGAGCCTCCACACTACCATCCAACTCTCAACAGTCCTTCCAGGCGTGGAATGACATTGATAGTTCCAGCCTGAAAACTCTCTTAACCAAATCCACTCCCCCTCTATCAACCGACCCTAACACCGCCACCTCCCAATTCTATGAGTGGGTGGGCTCGGCGGCATCCTCCCTGGCCCCGGTTAAACACCGGTCTCGCAATAGATCTACCCCGTCGGCCCCCTGGTATTCGGAGGCCTTAAGAGAACAAAAACAACAGTGTAGGAATAAGGAGAGGCACTGGAGGAAAGACTACTCTGTAGAAGCCAAAATTAAGTATAAAGAAACGGTAGCCAAATATAAAACTATGATTAATGAGGCCAAGAAAAAATTCTTTAGCGTTAGAATCGAAATGGCAAAAAACTCCAATAAAGCTCTGTACGAAACTACTAAGCAGCTAGCAGGATACTCCACAAACCTGACTCCACCTCCCTCACAACCCCTCTGTGACGCCATAGCCAGCTTCTTCTTTAGTAAAGTCAACGACATCTATTCTGCCTTTGCTAATAACACCAAACTCCCTCCCAACTTGTCGACCGCCGCCCATACTGGACCCATCCTCTCTCAGTTCACAGAAATTTCTAGTTCCCAGATTGCTGATATTATATCCACCATTAGATCAGGTTCTGCTCTTGACCCCTGTCCATTTAAAGTACTGCTACCTGTTATTGAAACGGTTCTTTCTGCCATCACCTCTATCTGCAACGCAGTGTTTAGTACAGGCACTTACCCTGATATTCTAAAAAAAAACCTCATTAAACCACTCTTAAAGAAGCCACATCTCGACATGGAAGAACCTAAGAGCTATCGACCTATTGCCAGCCTACCAGTACTGGCTAAAAAAGCTGAAAAAGCTCTGAATCAACAACTCTCCGCGTTTTTAGAGCAACATAATTTACTTGATGAATCCCAGTTTGGCTTCCGCCAATTCCATGGGACGGAGACGGCTCTGATCAAAGCGGCGAATGATATTAGATCCATCCGCGATGCTGGGGGTACAGCAGTTTTGATACTGCTTGATTTATCGGCAGCCTTCGACACGGTCAATCATGCTACGTTGATCGACCGTGTCGAAAACATGGGTGTCCAGGAAAATGCCAGTAAACTTCTGGCCTCTTTTCTGGCCAATAGAACCCAGGTGGTCACAATGGGACCCTTTCACTCTTCCACCTTGTCCCTGCCATGTGGAGTACCTCAAGGGTCATCCCCAAGTCCGACACTTTTCAACATCTATGTGTCGGACTTAGCCAATGTTATTCGTGCACATGGGATGAGCCTTACTACCTATGCAGATGACACACAGTTGGTCCTTGCCATTAAGAGCAACAGCCATAAAATAGCGGAAGATCTTAAATCAGGCATGGTAGCAATTGGGAGCTGAATGGCTTCCAATTGCCTAAAATTAAATTCCGACAAGACAGAAGTAGTCATCTTCGGACCGCTGACTCCGGAATGGTCATCCAATTGGTGGCCATCCTCATTAGGCTCGCCTCCCGAGCCTGTCAGTAAGGTGAGGAACCTGGGAGTCATTTTTGATAACCGCCTCACTTTCCATCCACACGCTAACCAGATCACCTCCTCAGCCTTCCACAAACTAAGACTCATCAAAAAAATCCTCCCAATTCTTCCTGATACAGCTGGTAAAACCCTGGTTACTTCCCTTGTATTGTCCACCTTGGATTACTGCAACGTTTTATTCCTCAATGCACAAGAAGGAGTTTTAAACAAAATGCAAATTATACAAAACTCAGCTGCCAGGCTACTGGGAAAAATTCCCAAATATCAATCCGCCTGGGACACAATCAGAGAGTTACACTGGTTACCCATCAGAAACAGAATAAAATTCAAAACTCTCTGTATTGTGTACAAGGCCTTGCATAATATGGGACCAGCATATCTTGTCCAAAATCTGATTCCCTATTGTCCGTCCAGAACACTACGTTCTTCAAGTCTAATTGATCTTGTGGTTCCTCGGACCAAAACTGTTTCTGGGGTGACAGAAGATTCCTGGTGTCAGCTCCAAAATTGTGGAACACGCTGCCCCATTTGATTAAAGCCAGTCCTTCCCTCTGGTCCTTTCGTAAGCAACTTAAGACCTGGCTCTTTAATCACTAGACTCAGCTCCCCCTCTCAGGTTAAATATTACAGATATCTTAGCGCCGAGACGCCCATGGGCCTTTGTTCACGCTTTAGAAATATCATTAATAATAATAATGATAATATGTGAAGCAAATGATTTCTGGCAGAAACCGTGATGCATTGCCATTTTTGTGCAGTGTAATGCCAGTGGCGGGGAACACAAGTATTTCAATGACTTCCGCATTGTTGGCATACCAGGGAGAGATGATGCAGCAGAGGAGGAACTCGATCGGGAACTTATACATAATTGAAGGAGCTGAGCCCTTCATTGAAAGACTCGCAATCCCCACTGCCGGCATTACACTGCACAAAAATTTCATAAGGCTGCCTTAAGATGCTTTATAGAGGCAGAACTGTATCCAATTCTGAGTGCACTCCTGACAGAGATTGTTCCTCTTAGGTGCTGATAAGCAGGAGTTGTTTTTGATAGTTTAGTCCATTAAAATGATTATATCACATTTCATATTGCAACATTGTGCGCTATTAAATCCTTTATTGAAAAAGCATCATGAATCACAGCAGGGTCATGGTTGCGGGGCGGCGTGGCGGCTGCGCATGGTGTGCCGGGATGACAGGCATTGGATTTGTTATTTTCGGGTGGCGTTTCTCAATGTACCCGTGTCGAGTATGTGCTTTTCATTAATTATGCAAGTTTAGAAACTTAGTAGAACTTAAATGTTTATCTGTTATTAAGATAAATATTTATATATATTTTTGATGACCCTATATATTTTGTGATCATGTGAAAGCATAAGGTAAATCATGCACTTGTGTTAATTTATTTACGCTGCCTAGACCTATTAATGCCAGGATTTCTTCCAAAGGTTCTAGGCATCGTACAAGGTCCAACAAAGTCTTTTCACTATGTTTACTCATATGTGAGCTTGGTGTTTATAGGTGATATGGTATAATCACCACGTATGTATTGGCTTTGAGAAAGACCAGTTTGGTTGAAACGCGTCAGCCGAATAAAACTTTCTTTGGAAACCTTAAAAAAAAAAGAACCAGCAGGGTCACAATCACAATCTTGCCAGCGGTTTTCTCCTGCTCTGTAAAATGACCATAGCTTTGATTTTTACAGGTGTGTTGGTATGTTATATATGTGAGCTACTATTATCATACTTTGGATCATGTCATGGTGTGCATCACAGAAGTTTGATTTTATCCATCATAATGAGGACCACATGATGTTGTGTGTTACACAACTGAGCTTTTTCCTATCACTGTGATGACCACCCCACTAGGTCTGTTGCAAAAGTGTGCTAGTACCTAAAGTACTGTTACCAAGAATTAACTTCTTTCCATAACAAATAGGAATATATCTCATTGTATGTAACAAATTAATTTGGGTTTATCAAGTGCAATGAGCACTAGATGCCATGACATGTTTCAAGATCGCTTGTTTTGATACATCACATTAAGGAGCACATCATGCTATCTGTTACTACATGAGAGATTGTCTATTTATCATAGAAGGTAATTTCACATAGTTTTACATGGATGTGCATGTTTTAAATATCACCAGGAGGGCAATATAATGCAGTGCACTACAGCTGCATGTTGGTTTATTTCTTCATTTGTAATTAATCGCAGAGACTTTGTGATGTGCTGGCATACAATAACAAGGCTACCGTAGCATTCTTAATAGACATAGACCAATTCCTCATTACAACTGTATTCATGTGAGATTGGTCCGTCCTATCTGGTGTCACTAAATATGATTTGTTTAAGACTTTTAGTCCATCAAACTCATAACGACATCACAGTGCATGATTTAACTCTCTGTTATATTACACCACACTCTGATGAAAAAAAACTCTTGCGTGTTTTTATCCATCAAAATGAGGACTACATTGTGGTATGCAATTCAGATGACCATGTGTGTAAATTGTGAGGTTTTATACATTGCAAAAAGGAGCATAGCAAAGCACATGTTACAGTTTTCTTTTGTGTTTCTAACATGTAGTAGACACTGCCACAACTTTACATGTGTATCAAGCATATGAACCTTTCTTCTGGACACTGAAAACCATTTCATATTTTGTGTATCACAAGAAGGTGCTCTTTTATGCTTTACAATTGCTCCTATATAAAGGTGGCTTATGCTCCTATGTGCACTTATAGGTCACACTGAGGACCATGTTTGTGTACCTTTATCTGCCACAAGTAACATTGTGGTGCCTATTACAGAGCTTGGCGTTTTTATCTATCACAATGAAGACTGTATCAAGATGTGTGTCATAATTGTGTGTTTTTATCCAACACAATGAGGACCACACTTTGGTTCATTTTAGACATGTGTGCTTCTGCTATCACAGAGTCACACCATGTGATATTGAACAAGTTCATGTTAATGTATCTTAATTAGAAGTACTACATTATTGTGATTTAGTTTTATTGCACATTCCTTTAACAGTAAGCTCCATTAACAGTAAGCTTCTTTAACATTATGTTGGGTATTAGTAAAGCGTTTTTATCCATCACAATGAGGACTGTATCAAGATGTGTATAACAACTGTGTGTTTTTATCCAACACAATGAGGACACATTTTTGTGCAGTTTAGACAAGTGGGCTTCTTCTATCACACAGTCACATCATGTTGAATTGAACAAGTTCATGTTAACTTAGCCATCATTAAAAGTACGACATTAATGTGAATTAGTGTTATCACATATTCCTTTAACAGAAAACTCCTATGACATTATGCTGTGTATTAGTAATGTGTATGATCTTAAGTAACTAAAAGAATCTATATTGTATTGTATCTTGGAAATGTGTGCACTCATCCATCACAATGAGGGCTCTATACAGGCCTGGTCCCTAGGACATGCACCATCCAGCCAATCAACCATCATAAAAAAGCGCAGGTGCTAATGTGCACCGGTATACATTTACACTTGCAAAAAGATGACTAGTGAATGTGAGTAAATACTTCTGTGTGTGGGGTTAGTGAATTTCAGAGGGCCTTGTTGTTCTGCAAAGTATTTGTGTGCCTGCAAATGTGCTACTTTGTAACTGTCCACAAACATTTCTTCAGCCCATTCCAACCCAGGGAACAATCTGATATTCACTCCTAACACGTGCCAGATTAAATCTGTTTCCAGGGTTGGAAGTGGAAGCAATCAGACTAAAAATTGGAAATAGCATAGATGAAGAGATTATTCCATAGGGGAAAATGTTTTTAAAATGTTATTACTTCTACTTGCTTCAGAATATTTCCCAAAATCTAAGCATGCAAACTTGTTCAAGGGAAAATGGAATTCTCAAAAGAAAATGAAGACTACCCCTTGAAATACATCCTCTGTAGCTGTATGCTAACTGTCCCCGAGGCAACCTTTGTGAATTAAAAAGCAGCTTGCTCATGTAATCCAAAATTATAATAAATGTAGCACTTGGTGTAGTGAATTGAGTAAATGTAAATGTATAGTATTTATATAGCACACTCCTACCCAGAGGCCTCATAGCGCTGTATTCATACCGCTGTGGAACCCATCCCGGCATTCCTGTGAAATGTCTACTCCTGGGCACCCCCAAGGTGAAGCCAGGCATCCAAGCGCTGCTGGGGCCGTTGTGGAGATTAAGCAAGCTATTGCCCAGAGTCACAGAGTGGGACCCATGATTAGACTAGGCACCGAGGCAAGAATTATCAGGTCCGAGGAAATTCAGTCCAAGTACCGCCGAGGCGGGAATTGAACCCTGGTGCCGGGCCAGACCTCTGCATCAGGGTCTGCCGCTCTAACCATTGAGCCACGCTTCTCCAGTAAATGATAAAGGATTATAAAAGGTGTTTGTCTATATGAATCACAGCAGGGTCACAATCACAGTCTTTCCAGTGGTTTGCTCATACCCTGCACAATGACCATAGCTTGGAGTGTTATAGGTGTTTTGGGGTTTTATATAAGTGAGCTACTATTATACTTTGAATTGAGTCTTGGTGTGCATCACAATTGTTTGTTTGTATCCATCACAACGAGGACTATATGATGTGTGTTTTATATCTGAGCTTTTGTATATCACTGTGAGGACCACCCCACTAGGTCTGTTGAAAAGTTGTGCTATTATCTAAACTATTGTTACCAAGAATGAAATTATTTCCATCACAAATAGAATTATACTACATTGTATGTTATAAATTAATTTGGGTTTATTAAGTGCAATGATCACTAGATGCCTTGAAGTGTTACACGATTGTTTGCCTTGATACATCACATTAAGGAGCACATCATGCTGTCTGTTAGTAATATGAGACAATATCTATGTATAACAAAAGACAATCTCATACAGAGTTTTACAAAGATGTGCATGCTTAACCATCACCAGTGGGGCAATATCATGCAGTGCACTAAAACTGCATGTTGATTTACCTCTTCATTTGTAATTCATTGCAGAGAATATGTGATGTGCTTGCCTAGCATCATAAGGCTGCCTTAAGATACTTCATAGAAACAGACCTGTTCCTCATTAAGACTGCATTCCAGTGAGAGACTGGTCCTCCCTAGTGTCAATAAATATGAATTGTTTAAGAACTGTAGTCCATCAAACTCATTACAGCATCACACTGCATGTTTTTAACTCAGTGTGCTATTACACTGCACTCTAAAACAAAAACACAACAGTGTTGTTATCCATCAGAATGACGACTATATTGTGGTAGGCAATTCATGTGACCATGTGTATAGCGTGTAAGCTTTTATGTAATGCAAAAAAGGGCACATCATGGCGCATGTTACAGAATTGTGTTGAGATTTTTAACATATTATAGACCCTGCCACAACTTTATAAGTGTATCAATCATATGAACATCTGTTCAGGACACTAAAAACAACTTCATATTGTGTGTCACAACATTGTGCTCCTTTATGCTTTGCAATTGCTCCTATATATATGGGGATTATGCTCCTATGTGCACTTTATAGGTTAAACTGAGGATCATATTACATTGTGTGAGACAGGTTTGTGTGCATTTGTCTGCCAGAGGAAATATGCTGCCTATTGGAGAGGTTGGTGTTCTTATCCATCACAATGAGGACCATATCAAGATGTGTGTCACAATTGTATGTTTTTATCCAACGCAATGAGGACCATATTTTGGGGCATTTTAGGCATGCGTCCTTCTTGTATCACAGAGGAATATCATGTTGCATTGAGCAAGTTCATGATAATGTAGCTATCATTAAAAATACAACATTAATGTGATTTTGTGTTTTCGCATATTCCTTTAACAGAAAGCTCCTTTAACAGTAAGATGGTTTAACAATATGCTGTTTCGTTGTAGTGTGTATGATCTTAGATAACTCAAAAAACTATATTGTATTTCATCTTGGAAATGAATGCACTTTTCCATCACACTGACGGCTCTATGCAGACCTGGTTCATAGGACATGAATTTATCTACATCACAAAAAATCCCAAGGGTTAATGTTGTGTGCCTTTATCTGCCACAGGAAATATTGTGCTGCCTATTACAGAGGTTAGTGCTTTTATCCATTGCAATGAGGACCATATCAAGATGTGTGTCACAACTGTGTATTTTTATCAAACACAATGAGGACACATTTTGGTGCATTTTAGACACGTGTGCTTCTTCCATCACGGAGTAACATCAAATTGTATTGAACAAGTTCATGTTAATTTAGCCATCATTGAAAGTACCACATTAATGTGAATTATTGTTATCACTTATTCCTTTAACAGAAAGCATCTATAATATTATGCTGTGTATTAATAAAGTGTATGACTTGAGTAACTAAAAAAAGTATATTGTATTGTACCTTGGAAATGCGTGCACTTATCACTCACAATGACGGCCCTATACAGCCTGGTCCATAGGACATGCATCATCCATCGAACAATCAATCACAAAAAAGCACAGAGGCTAATGTGCACAAGTACATATGTACACTTGGAAAAAGATGACTATTGAATGTGAGCAAACATTTTTTGTGTGTGGATAGTGATCTTCATAGGGCTTTGTTGCTCTGTAAAGTATTTTTGTGCCTCCAAATGTGTTCCTTTGTAACTGTCCACAAACAATTCTTGAGCCTATTCCCACCCAGGGAACAATCTGAGATTCACTTCTAACAAGTGCCGGATTAAATCTGTTTCCAGGATGGAAAGTGAAAGGAATCAGACTAAAAATTGGAGATGGCATAGGTGAAGGGATTACTTGACAGGGGAAAATGTTTTTCAAATGTTATTACTTCTACTTGCTTTGTAATATTTCCAGAAATGTAAGCATGTAAACGTGTTCAAAGGAAAATGGAATTCTCAAAAGAAAATGAAGGCTACTCCTTGAAATACATCCTCCTTAGCTATAAGCTAACAGTCAACAAGACAACCTTTGTGAATTAAAAAGCAGCTTGCTCTGTATCCAAAATGATGATAATAAACGAAGCACTTGGTGTTGGGAATACAGCCAATGATTAAAGGGTATGAAGCTGTTTGTCTACATGAATCACAGCAGGGTCACAATCACAATCTTTCCAGTGCTTTGCTCATACCCTGCACAATGACCATAGCTTGGAATGTCACGGGTGTTTTGGGGTGTTATATAAGTGAGCTACTATTATACTTTGAATCAAGTGTTGGTGTGCATCACAATTGCTTGTTTTTATCCATCGCAACGAGGACCGTATGATACTGTGTGTTACATATCTGAGCTTTTTCCTAGCACTGCGAGGACGACACCACTAGGCCTGTGGCAGAGTTGTGCTATTATCTAAACTATTGTTACCAAGAATGAAATTATTTCCATCAAAAATAGAATTATACTACATTGTATGTTATAAATTAATTTGGGTTTATTAAGTGCAATGATCACTAGATGCCTTGAAGTGTTACACGATTGTTTGCCTTAATACATCACATTAAGGGAGCACATCATGCTGTCTGTTAGTAATATGAGACAATATCTATGTATAACAAAAGACAATCTCATACAGTGTTTTACAAAGATGTGCATGCTTAACCATCACCAGTGGGGCAATATCATGCAGTGCACTAAAACTGCATGTTGATTTACCTCTTCATTTGTAATTCATTGCAGAGAATATGTGATGTGCTTGCCTAGCATCATAAGGCTGCCTTAAGATACTTCATAGAAACAGACCTGTTCCTCATTAAGACTGCATTCCAGTGAGAGACTGGTCCTCCCTGGTGTCAATAAATATGAATCGTTTAAGAACTGTAGTCCATCAAACTCATTACAGCATCACACTGCATGTTTTTAACTCAGTGTGCTATTACACTGCACTCTAAAACAAAAACACAACAGTGTTGTTATCCATCAGAATGACGACTATATTGTGGTAGGCAATTCATGTGACCATGTGTATAGCGTGTAAGCTTTTATGTAATGCAAAAAAGGGCACATCATGGCGCATGTTACAGAATTGTGTTGAGATTTTTAACATATTATAGACCCTGCCACAACTTTATAAGTGTATCAATCATATGAACATCTGTTCAGGACACTAAAAACAACTTCATATTGTGTGTCACAACATTGTGCTCCTTTATGCTTTGCAATTGCTCCTATATATATGGGGATTATGCTCCTATGTGCACTTTATAGGTTAAACTGAGGATCATATTACATTGTGTGAGACAGGTTTGTGTGCATTTGTCTGCCAGAGGAAATATGCTGCCTATTGGAGAGGTTGGTGTTTTTATCCATCACAATGAGGACCATATCAAGATGTGTGTCACAGTTGTATGTTTTTATCCAACGCAATGAGGACCATATTTTGGGGCATTTTAGGCATGTGTCCTTCTTGTATCACAGAGGAATATCATGTTGCATTGAGCAAGTTCATGATAATGTAGCTATCATTAAAAATACAACATTAATGTGATTTTGTGTTTTCGCATATTCCTTTAACAGAAAGCTCCTTTAACAGTAAGATGGTTTAACAATATGCTGTTTAGTTGTAGTGTGTATGATCTTAGGTAACTCAAAAAACTAGATTGTATTTCATCTTGGAAATGAATGCACTTTTCCATCACACTGACGGCTCTATGCAGACCTGGTTCATAGGACATGAATTTATCTACATCACAAAAAATCCCAAGGGTTAATGTTGTGTGCCTTTATCTGCCACAGGAAATATTGTGCTGCTTATTACAGAGGTTAGTGCTTTTATCCATTGCAACGAGGACCATATCAAGATGTGTGTCACAACTGTGTATTTTTATCAAACACAATGAGGACACATTTTGGTGCATTTTAGACACGTGTGCTTCTTCCATCACGGAGTAACATCAAATTGTATTGAACAAGTTCATGTTAATTTAGCCATCATTGAAAGTACCACATTAATGTGAATTATTGTTATCACTTATTCCTTTAACAGAAAGCATCTATAATATTATGCTGTGTATTAATAAAGTGTATGACTTGAGTAACTAAAAAAAAGTATATTGTATTGTACCTTGGAAATGCGTGCACTTATCACTCACAATGACGGCCCTATACAGCCTGGTCCATAGGACATGCATCATCCATCGAACAATCAATCACAAAAAAGCACAGAGGCTAATGTGCACAAGTACATATGTACACTTGGAAAAAGATGACTATTGAATGTGAGCAAACATTTTTTGTGTGTGGATGGTGATCTTCATAGGGCTTTGTTGCTCTGTAAAGTATTTGTGTGCCTCCAAATGTGTTCCTTTGTAACTGTCCACAAACAATTCTTGAGCCTATTCCCACCCAGGGAACAATCTGAGATTCACTTCTAACAAGTGCCGGATTAAATCTGTTTCCAGGATGGAAAGTGAAAGGAATCAGACTAAAAATTGGAGATGGCAAAGGTGAAGGGATTACTTGACAGGGGAAAATGTTTTTCAAATGTTATTACTTCTACTTGCTTTGTAATATTTCCAGAAATGTAAGCATGTAAACGTGTTCAAAGGAAAATGGAATTCTCAAAAGAAAATGAAGGCTACTCCTTGAAATACATCCTCCTTAGCTATAAGCTAACAGTCAACAAGACAACTTTTGTGAATTAAAAAGCAGCTTGCTCTGTATCCAAAATGATGATAATAAACGAAGCACTTGGTGTTGGGAATAGAGCCAATGATTAAAGGGTATGAAGCTGTTTGTCTACATGAATCACAGCAGGGTCACAATCACAATCTTTCCAGTGCTTTGCTCATACCCTGCACAATGACCATAGCTTGGAATGTTACAGGTGTTTTGGGGTGTTATATAAGTAAGCTACTATTATACTTTGAATCAAGTGTTGGTGTGCATCACAATTGCTTGTTTTTATCCATCGCAACAAGGACCGTATGATACTGTGTGTTACATATCTGAGCTTTTTCCTAGCACTGCGAGGACGACACCACTAGGCCTGTTGCAGAGTTGTGCTATTATCTAAACTACTGTTACCAAGAATGAACTTCTTTCCATCACATATAGGATTATATTACATTGTATATTACAAATTAATGTGGGTTTATTAAGTACAATGATCACTAGATGCCTTTAAGTGTTACAAGATTGTTTGCCTTGATACATCACATTAAGTAGCACATCATGAATTCTGTTAGTAATATGAGACAGTATCTATGTATAACAGAGGACAATCTCATGCACTGTTTTACAAAGATGTGCCTGCTTTAACCCCTTCGATGCGGCCGCGATTCCCCTGGTGTGCTGTTAACAGCACGAACAGGGGCGGGCCGTGACGAACCCCAGCCGTCATCAGCACACGAGCACCGTAGTGCATGATTGCTGGGGTTCGTCATGAGCATGGAAGGGGTTAACCATCACCAAGAGGGCAATATCATGAGGTGCACTAAAACTGCCTGATGGTTTTACCTCTTCATTTGTAATTCATTGCAGAGAATTAGTGATGTGCTTGCATACGATCATAAGGCTGCCTTAAGATACTTCATAGACACAGACCTGTTCCTCATTAAGACTGCATTCCAGTGAGAGACTGTTCCCCTCTGGTGTCAGTAAATATGAATTGTTTATGAAGAGTAGTCCATCAAACTCATAACAGCATCACACTGCATGTTTTAACTCTGTGTGCTATTACACTGCACTCTGAAAGAAAAAAATCACATGCATGTTTTTATGCATCAGAATGAGGACTATATCGTGGTAGGCGAATATTCATGGGACCATGTGTATAGCATATGAGTTTTTATGTATTGCAAAAAAGGGCACATCATGACGCATGTTACAGAATTGTGTTGAGATATTGAGATTATGCTCCTATGTGCACTTTAAGGGTTAAACTGAGGACCATATTAAATTGTGTGAGACAGGTTTGAATGTCTTTATCTGCCAGAGGAAATATGCTGCCTATTAGAGAGGTTGGTGTTTTTATCCATCACAATGAGGACCTTATCAAGATGTGTCACAATTGCATGTTTTTATCCAATACAATGAGGACCATATTTTGGGGCATTTTAGCCATGTGTGCTTCTATCACAGAGAAATATCATGTTGCATTGCGCAAATTCATGATAATGTAGCTATCATTAAAAATACCACATTAATGTGATTCAGTGTTTTCGCATATTCCTTTAACAGAAAGCTCCTTTAACAGTAAGATGCTTTAACAATATGCTGTTTAGTTGTCATGTGTATGATCTTAGGTAACTCAGAAAACTATATTGTATTTTATCTTGGAAATTAATGCATTTTACCATCACACTGACTGCTCTATGCAGGCCTGGTCCGTAGGACATGAATTTATCACCATCACAAAAAATTTCAAGGGCTAATGTTGTGTGCCTTTATCTGCCACAGGAAATAATATGCTGCCTATTACAGAGGTTAGTGTTTTTATCCATCACAATGAGGACCGTATCAAGATGTGTGTCACAACTGTGTGTTTTTATCCAACACAATGAGGACACATTTTGGTGCATTTTAGACAAGTGTGCTTCTTCCATCACAGAGTGACATCATATTGTATTGAAAAAGTTCATGTTAATTTAGCCATCATTAAAAGTACCACATTAATGTGAATTAGTGTTATCACCTATTCCTTTAAAAGAAAGCATGTATAACATTATGCTGTGTATTAGTAAAGTGTATGACCTTGAGTAACAAAAAAAACTATATTGTATTGTACTTTGGAAATGCATGCACTTATCCATCACAATGACGGCTCTATACAGCCTGGTCCATAGGACATGCATCATCCATCGAACGATCCATCACAAAAAAGCACAGAGGCTAATGTGAACAAGCATATATGTACACTTGGAAAAAGATGACTATTGAATGTGAGCAAACATTTTTGTGTGTGTGGAAAGTGATCTTCACAGGGCTTTGTTGCTCTGCAAACTAGTTGTGTGCCTCCAAATGTGTTACTTTGTAACTGTCCCCAAACAATTCTTCAGCCCATTCCCACCCAGGGAACAATCTGAGATTCACTTCTACAAGTGCCGGATTAAATCTGTTTCCAGGATGGAAAGTGAAAGTAATCAGACTAAAAATTGTAGATGGCATAGCTGAAGGGATTACTTGACAGGGGAAAATGTTTTTCAAATGTTATTACTTCTACTTGCTTTGTAATATTTTCAGAAATGTAAGCATGTAAACTTGTTCAAGGGAAAATGGAATTCTCAAATGAAAATGAAGCCTACTCCTTGAAATATATCCTCTGTAGCTATAAGCTAATAGTCAACAAGACAACCTTTGTGAATTAAAAAGCAGTTTGCTCTGTAATCCAAAATGATGATACTAAACAAAGCACTTTGTTTTGGGAATTGAGCCAATGATGAAGGGGTATAAAGGTGTTAGTCTACATGAATCACAGCAGGGTCACA
This sequence comes from Lissotriton vulgaris, assembly GCF_964263255.1. NCBI lineage: Eukaryota > Metazoa > Chordata > Amphibia > Caudata > Salamandridae > Lissotriton > Lissotriton vulgaris. Next base: position 1,648,190,302 of record NC_141694.1, read on the forward strand.
ATCACAATCTTTCCAGTGGATTGCTCATACCCTGCACAATGACCATAGCTCGGAATGTTACAGGTGTTTTGGGGAGTTATATAAGTGAGCTACTATTATACTTTGAATCAAGTCTTGGTGTGCATCACAATTGTTTGTTTTTATCCATCGCAACGAGGATTGTATGATGTTGTGTGTTACATATCTGAGCTTTTTCCTAGCACTGCAAGGACGACACCACTAGGCCTGTTGCAGAGATGTGCTATTATCTAAACTACTGTTGCCAAGAATAAACTTCTTTCAATCACAAATAGGATTATATTACATTATATTTTTGTCACCGGGTCGTCAAGGAAGGGGTTAAGCCCCGGAAGGAATCAACGTGCGACTTTATTCTTTTATCCCTTTTATTAGGTATGGTTTGAATATGTTTTTATTTTTCACGTCCGAGTTCGTCTGTTTACACAGCTAGTAGAGGTTAGGTATGAATACTGCTTCCGTTCTTCCTCTTATGAGGCCACCAGGTCAGTCATGGACTCGTATGTTCCTCGGTCAGAAAACCACTGGTGAACGTCGGAACATCGACAATATGTAGAAGTGTAGAGGGCCAGTGCAGGGAGTATCACCACACTCAAAGAAGCCACCACCACCAAGTGTAGTCCGGTTAACCCACCGGTTTAGCAGAGGTGTGTCCTCTACTTACTTTGGTGCCTTCCATCCCAGTGCCCGTGAGCAGCCCGCAGCCGGACTGTACCTTGTTCAGCCACATTCCTCCTAGAGCGTGGCAGAGCGAAGCGTGAAACGGTTGGCCTCCTGGCGACTCCTCCTCTGCAGGGGTTACCTCCCCACTTGTTGCAGGCGATGAGGTCCCATTTCTCCATCACGCGCTCTGGTTCACCTGGCTCTCTCCGCGTTCTTTAGGTCTCACTTCTTCCTCAGCATTCGTTCCAACATCCATTTCCGCTTTCATCAGCGGGGCTCTCTCTCCCCATTGGTCAGGGGGCAGAGACGTCATCCGGACTTGCTGGCCACCTTCTTCTTGGGTGTCAGAGTCCTGTTCCTTAAAGGGACAGACCGGAGAAAAATCCTGCACACAGAGGAAGAGTGCCTCTTTCACCATAGTCACCGGGGAGTATGGAATCTCCTCCAATAAGTCATCCTTGACCTTGTGACACAGTTACAAATTCATTTGAGTTCATCATTTGCATCGAGCACCTGATGTCTTAAGAGACCTAATAGAAACAAACCTGTTCCTCATTGTATGTGCATTCCTGTGAGAGACTGATCCCCTCTGTTGTCAATGAATATGAATTACATCACAGTGCGTGTTTTAATTCTGCGCTATAACACCTCACTCTGAAAACAACATCTCACACATATTTTCATCCATCACAATGAAGACTGCATTGTGTTATGCAATTCATGTGACCACGTGTATAGCATGTGAGCTTTTATCCATTGCAAAAAGGAGCACATCATGACGCATGTTACAGTTTTGTGTTGCCATTTTAAACATGTAATACACACTGCCACAACTTTATATGTTTCAAGCATATGAACGTTTGTTCTGGACACTGAAAACCATTTCATACTGTGTGTCACAAGATTGTGCTCTTTGGTGCTTTACAATAGCTCCTATTTAAATGTGACCTACAGTCCTATAGGCAGTGGTGTAACTAAGAACCATATTAAATTGTGTACAACAGGTTTGTATGCCTTTATCTGTCACAAGAAATATTATGCTGCCTATTACAGAGATTGGTGTTTTTCCCATCACAATGAGGATTGTATAAAGATGTGTGTCACAATTGTGTGTTTTTATCCAACACAATGAGGACCACATTTTGGTGTATTTTGGACATGTGTGCTTCTTCTATCACAGAGTCACATCAATCAATCAATCAATCATTTGTAAAGCGCACTACATACCTGTGAGGGTCTGAAGGCGCTGGGGGGGCGCTACTGATCAAACAGCCAGGTCTTGAGTACCCTCCTGAAGGTCAGCATGTCTTGCGTCTGTAGTAAGTTCGGTGGGAGGGTATTCCATGTCTTGGCGGCGAGGTGGGAGAAGGATCTCTCACCGGTGGTTGTTCTTTGGATGTGCGGGACGGTGGCGAGTGAGAGGTCGGCAGAGCGGAGCTGGTGGTTAAGGAAGTAGAAGGAGAGCTGTCTGTTGAGGTAGGCTGGGCCGGTCTTGTGGAGTGCCTTGTGTGTGTGGATGAGGAGCTTGAAGGATATCCTCTTGTTGACGGGGAGCCAGTGCAGGTTTCTCAGGTGGGGGGTGATGTGACCGTGGCGTGGTACATCAAGGATCATTCGTGCCGAAGCATTTTGAATACATCGTAGTCGTTTGTTGAGCTTGGTCGGGGCTCACGTGTAGAGTGCGTTTCTTTAGTCGAGTCTGCTGCTGACGAGGGCCTGGGTGACTGTCTTTCTTGCATCTGTCGGGATCCATCCGTAGATCTTGTGGAGCATGCAGAGAATGTTGAAGCAGGAGGAGGAGACAGCGTTGACTTGCTTGGTTATAGAGAGCATTGAGTCGAGGATGATTCCCAGCTTGCGTGCGTGGTCGGTGGGTGTCGGGGCTGCCCCCAGTGCCGTCAACCACCAGGAGTCGTCCCAGGCTGAAGAGTTGGAGCTGAGGAGGAGGACCTCCGTCTTGTCCGAGTTCAGCTTCAGATGGCTGGTCTTCATCCAGTCGGCGACGGCCTTCATTCCTTCGTGGAGGTTGGCTTTGGCGGTGATGGGGTCCTTGGTGAGGGAGAGGATCAGCTGAGTGTCATCGGCGTAGGAGATTATGTTGAGGTTGTGCTGTCGGGCTACGTGTGCGAGCGGGACCATGTAAATGTTGAACAGCGTCGGGCTGAGGGAGGATCCCTGGGGTACACCGCAGATGATCTCGGAGGCTTTGGAACGGAATGGGGGGAGGGGGACGCTCTGGGTTCTGCCGGAGAGGAAGGAGGTGATCCAATCCAGAGCCTTGTCTCGGACCCCTGCGGCGTCGAGGCGTGCGCGTAGTGTGCGATGGCAGATGGTGTCAAAGCGGCAGAAAGGTCTAGGAGGATGAGTGCTGCGGTCTCGCCATTGTCCAGCAGGGTCCTGATGTCGTCGGTGGCGGCGATGAGGGCAGTCTCTGTGCTGTGGTTGCTGCAGAACACTTACTGGGAAGGGTGCGGATTCTGTTTTCTTCGAGGTATCGGGTTAGCTGCCTGTTGACGGCTTTCTCGATGACCTTGGCTGGGAAGGGGAGCAGAGAAATGGGCCGGAAGTTCTTGAGGTCTCTTGGGTCTGCCTTAGGTTTTTAGGTCTCGCCTGCCAATGCGCTTGCGCATTGCTGGCAAGAATTATAGTAAGTGGAAAAGAAAAGTCTACCAAAATGGCTGCGGATCCCATACAGTTCATGTGAGACAGGCGCGTGCACGCCAGCCACATAACACACCACCATTTGTCTGTGCCTCGGCATCAGACATCAAAGGCTGCCGCTCGCCGCCCCCCTCGTGCACATCGCGCACTACCATTTGTCTGTGCCTAGGCATCAGACTTCAAAGACTGCAGCTCCCCCACCCACCCCGCCACAGCACGCACACAGGGCACTCTCATTCCCTCCCGCATGTACTCAAATACATTTTCACTCAAATCTTTGCTTACCCATATCAATTCAGCTTTTTAAGGCTCTCAACATCTGTCACAAGGCTCCCTCCTACACTCACCATTAGGAATCACTACCTTCCTTTTATTTATTTATTTTATGTGTTTTTATATAGCGCAGACTTCACCCGAAGATGTCAGAGCGCTTATTGCTGCACGTCTCTTTCTCTTCACTGTTGGCCGCTTCCCTTGCACCCATCTGGCATATCTCTCCATGTCCCCTCATACCCGTCTGGCATTCCTCCCCTCGTCCCCTTGTCATTTCCACTGTTTCCTCACCCGTTGCTGCCATTAGTCAATGCCCTCCACCTCCCCTTCATCTCTTAACTCGCCAGTCACTGGGAGTTGGGAGGGGAACAGCGTGACAGTGCTTCTCTTTGTCGGCAAAGCCAACCGTTTACCTTTAATGTGCTATTATTGCACGCACTCATTATTTCTGTATGTTTGTCTGTATATGCGCTAGGACACCTAGGGCCAGATGTAGGAGCCCTAATACCGGTCGGAAACGGCAGATTTCGTCCGTTTCCGACCGGTATTAGGGTTTTCAGATGTAGGGGGCTGAAAATTACAGAATCGCTATATTTACAGTTTCTGTAAAATTACCGATTCGGTAAATTACCGAATCGGTAAATATACCGATTCTGTAATTACAAATGTCGGTGGCACAGTTTACAGTGCCACAGGCCCTTAAGAGTCGGTATTTTACCACCCAATCCCATTGGGTGGTAAAATACCGAATTCAGGTGTGTATGCACATCTGTGCATGCACACCTGTGCAATATGACACACAGATATGCCCTTAGGGCATGTATGTGTGCCACATGTCACACAAGCCTGTACTTGGGGTACTAGAGGGTGTCAAAGTGACACCCCCTGCACCCTTGCAGGATTCGGTATTTACCGATTCTGTAAATACAGAATCGGTATTTCCCATTGACTCCTATGGGCTTCAAAGCCCATAGGAATCAATGGGAAATAACGATCCAGTATTTACACAATTGGTAAATACCGAATTCTACAGATTGGGTAATTCAGATTTTAAAATTACCTACATCTGCCCCCTTCCCATTTACAGACTCTTAAATACCGAATCAGTAAAATTCGGTATTTAAGAGTCTGTAAATGGGAATTACCTACATCTAGCCCTTAATGTCATACCTGCTTTTTTCATTTATAGGGCGGACGAAAGGTACGGACCGTGCAAACCAGCTCATACGAACGTAAAGTGTTTAAAACAAGTGCAAGCAGCTTGAAAGGGACGAGCAGCATCCCTATTCATGCAGTAGTTACAGGCGGTGCAAATCTGGAAAGCATCCAGGACAACTTGCTTCAAATGATGGAGCAGGGAAGCCCAATGGCTCAGAATCTAGCTCAGTGAGTTAAGAGCTCACTACTGAAATCAGTGTGCAACCTGCACGTCTTGGGTTCATATGTATCCTCCCTACTCTTGCTCTGCCTTTCCTCTCCCTCTAGCCTATAAAAGAAGTATCATTATTTTGGGCAACAGTGACCGCTACTACTAGTAGCGTTATGAGAGCAAGCACTACACGTATTATTATTGTTAATGATTAGGTGTGCAAACTGAACACGGGACATATTACACACTTGTCAGTTTTTCTTATCTTGATTTAAATATAAATTGACACCAGTGATACGTGCTATTTTTATCGCTTTTATAAGGATGTCTGCTTCTATCCTTTGAATACCCCGCCCCCCCATGACCCACTGTTAGCAACCTTCTTAGTGTGTCATTGACCCCCAGGGCCCACCGTTAGCAACCTTCTTAGTGTCACATTGACCCACAGGACCCACTGAATGAGATTTGTGCCCTTATATCTGCTCCATAACCTTTGAATGCCCCCCTCCCCCTGACCCACCGTTAGCACCCTTCTTAGTGTCAAATTGACCCCCAGGGGCACAGCTCTCTACACCCCTCTCTCTACACCCCTCTCTTTACACCCTCTCTCTTTACACCCCTCTCTCTCTCAACACCCCTCTCTCTCTCTAAACCCCTCTCTCTCTCTACACCCCTCTCTCTCTACACCCCTTTCTCTCTACACCCCCTCTCTCTCTACCCCCTCACTCTGCCCCCTCTCTCTACACCCCTTTCTCTCTACACCCCTCTCTCTCTACACCCCTCTCTCTCTACACCCCTCTCTCTCTGGAACCCTCTCTCTCTACACCCCTCTCTCTCTACACCCCTCTCTCTCTACACCCCTCTCTCTCTATACCCCTCTCTTTCTACACCCCTCTCTCTACACCCCTCTCTCTACACCCCTCTCTCTGCACCCCTCTCTCTACACCCCCTCTCTACACCCCTCTCTCTACAGCCCTCTCTCTGCACCCCACTCTCTCTGCACCCCACTCTCTCTGCACCCCACTCTCTCTGCACCCCACTCTCTCTGCACCCCACTCTCTCTGCACCCCACTCTTTCTACACCCCTCTCTCTACACCCCTCTCTATCTTTACACCTCTCTCTCTACACACCCCTCTCTCTCTACACCCCTCTCTCTACCTCTCTCTCTACACTTCTATCTATCTATCGACCTCACTCTATCTATCCATCTATCTATCTATCTATCTATTTCCCTCACTCTATCGCCCTCACTCTATCTATCTATCTCCCTCACTCTATCGCCCTCACTCTATCTATCTATCTATCAATCACCCTCACTCTATCTATCACCCTCACTCTATCTATCACCCTCACTCTATCTATTGCCCTCACTATCTATCTGTTGCCCTCACTCTATCTATCTATCGCCTTCACTCTATCTATCTATCGCCCTCACTCTATCTATCGCCCTCACTCTATCTATCTATCTATCTATCTATCTATCTATCTATCTATCTATCTATCTATCTATCTATCTATCTATCTATCTATCTATCTATCGCCCTCACTCTATCTATCTGTCTATCTATCTATCTATCGCCCTCACTCTATCTATCTGTCTATCTATCTATCGCCCTCACTCTCTATATCTATCGCCCTCACTCTATCTATCACCCTCACTCTATCCATCGCCCAGTTCGCGCTATATAAAACATCTATCTATCACCCTCACTCTATCTATCTATCGCCCTCACTCTATCACCCTCACTCTATCCATCGCCCAGTTCGAGCTATATAAAACATCTATCTATCGCCCTCACTCTATCTATCTGCCTATCTATCTATCTATCGCTCTCACTCTATCTATCGCCCTCCCTCACTCTATCTATCACCCTTCCTCTATCTATCTATCGCCCTCCCTCTATCGCCCTCCCTTCTTCTATCTATTGCCCTCCCTCCCTTTATCTATTGCCCTCCCTCCCTTTATCTATTGCCCTCCCTCTATCTATCTATCGCCCTCACTCTATCTATCTTTCCTCCTCCCTCTAGCTATCTATCGCCCTCACTCTAACTATCTATCGCACAACAACAGCATCACTCCAGGGCACCACTGCATCACTCAGGGGCACAACAACATCACTATGCGCTACCACAGCATCACTGAACGCCACAGCATCACTTGTCGCCACTACAACATCACTCAGCGCCACCACAGCATCAATCTGTGCAACCATTCAACAACAACTGGTTCAAATATGTTCTCTCAATGTTTCAAGCTTTATTACAAATGTTACAAATGTCACAAACATATTCTTCACAAAAGTTATTTACAAAAGTTTAAGCTATTGCCATTATACATTACAATAACTTTTATTTAAGTATTAATTATTTAAAAAAATGCCTTCGTTATTTGTAATTTCAATACACCTAAGTCACGTAAATACAACACATATTGCATTACAAATGCTATAGGTGTCACATTTGCGAAAGCTAAAACTATTGGCATTGTAAATGACAAAGCTATTAATTTAGCTATTTTCAAAACCAACACATAAATACAAAATTTGTCATTTACAATACCAATAGCTCAAACTTTCCTAATGCGAGACCTATTGCATTGCAAATGCTTGTTTGATTAGGTCGTTGATCCCGGCGTGTTTCCAGATCTCTGGGAAGGTCGCGGTCTCGAGGGAGAGATTGATGACGTTGCGCAGGTGGGGTTCAATGGAGCTGCTTGCTCTGTTGAAGACGTGGTGCGGGAATGGGTCTGACGGAGAGCCTGAGTGGATTGTGCGCATGGTCTTGATGGGCAAATTTTGCGAATTCGCGATCCGCGGATTTGCGAATTCGCGATCCGCAAAATTCACGAATTTGTGGATTTTTTTATTTTTGCGTGTTCGCGGGGCGCTTGGCGTGTTTGCGGGGCGCTTTGCGTGTTCGCTGGGGGTTTTTTGTGCGAGACCGCGATGCGCCCTTCTGCCCTCTGCCCCACTCGTTCTTGTGCCATTCTGCCCTCCGCCCCACTCGTTGTTGTGCCCTTCTGCCCTCTGCCCCACTTGTTGTTGTGCCCTGCTGCCCTCTGCCCCACTTGTTGCTGTGCCCTTCTGCCCTCTGCCCCACTCTGTGACCTTCTGCCCTCTGCCCCACTCCTGTTTTGTTTTAGAATGGCGCCAGCAAGCTGCCAGCGCCATTCTAAAATAGTTACTAAGTTAGCTTCATCAGGAAGCACTATTAGATAAAATAAAGCACGTGCTCGAGCACCTGCATTTTATCTATTAGTGCTTCCTGTTGAAGCTAACTTAGTAACTATTTTAGAATGGTGCTGGCAGCTTTCCGGCGCCGTTCTAAAATAGTTACAAGCTTGAAGTTTGAACTTTTGCCCCCCGGATCCGTTCCGCTCGCGGATTTTCGGCAAATTCAAGGGAATACGCGGATCGCGAATTTGCCGAAAAACCGCGAGCGGAACAGATTTTGCGCCCATGCTTAGTCTTGATGGTGTTATCGATGCTCACGTCATGTTGTATTGAAGAAGTTCATGTTAATTTATCCATAATTAAGAGTGCCATATTATCATTATTTCTTTAACAGTAAGCGTCTATCAGATTAAGCACTATATTACAAATGTGTAACTCAAAGAGAACTACATTGTATTTTATCTTGGAAATATGTGCACCTATCCATCACAATTATGGCTATGTAATGGCCTGGTCTATATGGCATACATTTATCTCAATTCAAAGAAAGACAAAGTGCTAATGCGCACAAAGTACATGTGTACACTTGGAAAAAGATTAAAAAACATACAGATATCTATGTGAATAAATATTTTTATGTGGGTATGTAGAGACATTTTAAGGGCTTTATTGCCTTACAAAGTATATGTGTGCCAGCAAACTTGTGAGTTTGTAACTGTCCACAAACACTTTCTCTGCCAATATCCACCCGGGGAACAATTTAAGATTCACTTCTCACAAGAGGTGGAGTAAATTTGTTTCCAGAGTGGGAATAGGAAGGAATTTCTGAGATGGCATAGATGAAGAGATTACTCAACAGTGAAACATGTTTTTCAAATGTTACTTCTCCCACTTGCTACACAATATTTCCAAGCATTTAAACATGTTCAAGGAAAAAAGGGATTCTCAAAAGAAAATGAAGAGTAAGGAAACCCTAGTGCTACTGTGCATAAAGTATATGTGTAGACTTAGAAAAGATTGACTAGCATATAGATTTCTATGTGAGTATATTTACTGGACTTTAGAGCCCACGCTGCTTTGCCTGATTACCGCGCCAAGAGGCGCTGTCGCCATTCACTCGCACCCGGAGGTGCATAAAGGTGCTCGCAGCTCCCGCTTCGCGGGAACCTCTTTACTGGACTTCAGAGCCAGAACTTGGCTATATGCAAATTAGTCTGACCCTGGCCCAGTGCATCATGGGAACAGGGCAGACCAAACTACCAAGCCAATTCTTATACTGGGAAGGAAACAAGCTACCGGGGACCGGTTTCTGGCATTTCAGCTGTCTTCGGCCCGGCTTGCTTGAATCCTGATGGTGCAATGAGCTAGGGACTCACATCTGAGTATACCCTTCCACGCTTATGGTGAACACTATAGGTGTGGCAGGGTATACTCAGACATGAATCCCTTTCTCACTGCCCCTTCAGGACCCCCGGTAGCTTGTCTCCTTTCTGGTGAAGAATTGGCTTGGTAGTTTAGTCTGCCCTGTTCCCATGATGCACTGGGCCAGGGACAGACTGATTTGCATATAGCCAGGTTCTGAGCTGGGATGGTGCAGTGAGATAAATAACGGTGATGGATCAAGCCCTGATCTTTGGACTGGGTAAGAGTGGTCTGCTTAATTCAGACACTCTGTTCATCACCACCCCCTTTTCTGTATCGTTTTTGGACACTATAGGTGTGGCAGGGTATACTCAGACATGAGTCCCTTTCTCACTGCACCATCAGGATTCAAGCAAGCCGGGCCGAAGACGGCTGAAATGCCAGAAACCGGTCCCCGGTAGCTTGTCTCCTTTCTGGTGAAGAATTGGCTTGGTAGTTTAGTCTGCCCTGTTCCCATGATGCACTGGGCCAGGGACAGACTGATTTGCATATAGCCAGGTTCTGAGCTGGGATGGTGCAGTGGACTGGGTAAGAGTGGTCTGCTTAATTCAGACACTCTGTTCATCACCACCCCCTTTTCTGTATCAATATCTTTGCTTGGCTCTTCTTCTAAAGTAATGGCAAGAATGCTGTTGGCCAGGTTAGAGCAATGGGTAGAAGAAAAGAACATCTTATCTGTAGCTCAGTATGGGTTCAGACTAGGTGTTGGGGTGGTCGAACAGTTTCTGAGCTTAGAACTAATAGGGGAACTTTACCTGTTGCTTGTACTTGCTCCTGGGGGCCGGGCATTGCTCTGCTTCATCATCTTGGCCGGGCTTGGCTCCGCCGAGCCCCGCATTCCTGTGGCAGCACCTGTGGGCAGGGGCTTTGCTCCACTCACTCCTCCGGCCGGGCTTGGCTCCGCCGGGCCCCTTCCACTCCTGTGACTACACCTCCCAGCAGCCCCACTAGCGGCCAGGACGCCGCGGACGACACACGGAAGCGCCAAGAGGCACATAAAGGCTCCCTTGGTGCCGAGTCCGGGGGGAACTTTACCTGTTGCTTGTACTCTCTCCTGAGGGCCGGGCATTGCTCTGCTTCATCATCTTGGCCGGGCTTGGCTCCGCCGAGCCCCGCATTCCTGTGGCAGCACCAGTGGGCCGGGCTTTGCTCCGCTCGCTACTCCGGCCCGGCTTGGCTACGCCGGGCCCCTTCCACTCCTGTGACTACACCTCCCAGCAGCCCCACTAGCGGCCAGGACGCCGCGGACGTCACACGGAAGCGCCAGGAGGTGCATAAAGGCTCCCTTGGTGCCGAGTCCGGGGGGAACTTTACCTGTTGCTTGTACTCGCTCCTGAGGGCCGGGCATTGCTCTGCTTCATCATCTTGGCTGAGATTGGCTCCGCCAAGCCCCGCATTCCTGTGGCAGCACCTGTGGGCCGGGCTTTGCTCCACTCGCTCCTCCGGCCGGGCTTGGCTCCGCCGGGCCCTTTCCAGTCCTGTGACTACACCTCCCAGCAGCCCCACTAGCGGCCAGGACGCCGCGGACGTCACACGGAAGCGCCAGGAGGTGCATAAAGGCTCCCTTGGTGACGAGTCCATGGGGAACTTTACCGGTTGCTTGTACTCGCTCCGGAGGGCCGGGCATTGCTCTGCTTCATCATCTTGGCCGGGCTTGGCTCCGCCGAGCCCCGCATTCCTGTGGCAGCACCTGTGGGCCGGGCTTTGCTCCACTCGCTCTTCCGGCCGGGCTTGGCTCCGCCGGGCCCTTTCCACTCCTGTGACTACACCTCCCAGCAGCCCCACTAGTGGCCAGGATGCCGCGGACGTCACACGGAAGCGCCAGGTGGCGCATAAAGGCTCCCTTGGTGCCGAGTCCCGGGGGAACTTTACCTGTTGCTTGTACTCGCTCCTGAGGGCCGGGCATTGCTCTGCTTCATCATCTTGGCCGGGCTTGGCTCCGCCGAGCCCCGCATTCCTGTGGCAGCACCTGTGGGCCGGGCTTTGCTCCGCTCGCTCCTCCGGCCGGGCTTGGCTCCGCCGGGCCCCTTCCACTCCTGTGACTACACCTCCCAGCAGCCCCACTAGAGGCCAGGACGCCGCGGACGTCAGACGGAAGCGCCACGAGGCGCATAAAGGATCCCTTGGAACCTCGTCCCGCGGGACGCGCGCGGGAGAGGTCCGGGACAAGGGCGGGGCCATCTGCGGCTGTCCTAGGCAGACCGAGGCAGGGCAGGGCCCCACCCCTTACATGTGAGAACGAACCACCCATATAAAAAAAAAGGTACTGTGCTTGTTCGTCAAGTTGACTGCTCCCTGATACACAAGATAGTGTTGGGCCACCTTCGAGTTGTTGGATATTATCTCATTTACCAGGGAAAGTTGTAGCTAGCAATGGGTAAAAGGAAGGTAATGGAGGGGGGGGAGCACTTGCCATTACAACTAAAAAAAGGAAGAAGTCAAAAAAGTCGCTACATGCTGCCGCTAATTGTGTTATGTCAAGCATCGAATCTATTGTTGAAGATTTTGAGGACATTCTATTGACGGCCCCATCATTAAGAAATGTGGATAACCCTGATCCCCTGGTCGACGGTTTACTGCAGATAAAGAGCAAAGTGATCCCAGCTATTTTTTCTAAAAGACCAATATCCAAGTGCTCAGTAGATGATATGCATTCTAACCCTGCTTGCCCCATTGAGGTAAATGTTACAGAGGCATTAAGAGGGGCAAACATGAGTGCTAATGCCGAACTTCCAGCTATATCAACTGGGAATATAGACAGGTCCTCGCAGGTGATAGCATGTGAAATGGGCATCACTTGTACTAATCGCTTTTCAGTGTTGGAAGGGGAATCCAGGGAATTAAGTGAGGTCTTATCGCAAGGGCTGGGGGGACTGTGGAGGCTGTGAATAGTCCAGGTGAATGCTCCAGATGTTTGAATTTTAATAATTTAATCATGATGAAAATGGAAAGCCTGGAAAGGGATATAGCCATTATTAAGAAATTCATGATGGACTTTACAAAACGGGAGGAACTACACATAACAAACACTCTACACCCAGTGTTAGTGTACAACCTGGTAAAAGCCCCTATCTTGCGATCGGCCCCACCAAACCAAACAGCAGGAGCGGCCCTATCTAAACCCAATACACTAACAGCTCCATTATGTGTCTCCAAAACTGTAGTAGAGTTACGACCCAAAATCCCAGCTCATAACCCCCTAGCTAAAATGCCCACAAGGCAAAACACCTCGGGCTCATATGCCGAAGTAGCAAAATTGAGGGGGTCAATATCACAATGCAGGGTCCTGCAGGGGGATAATAAATATTATAGTGACATGGTTGAAACAACTAATTGGAGTAACAAACAGATAAACACACCATACAGATCCCCTTGTGGTATTGTCTACATGACCAGGGTCACCAAGCTTGGAGCTGCTAACACTTATGAGAACAGTGAATCCATACGCAATAAAGCCATTCACGGGCTTCGCCACGTGAGAGGGTGCAGATCAGTCATTAGGGAGGATATGATTAATGTTAAAAGAATTTCCTTGCCTAGTTCATCAACAGACTGTATTGAGATACAGTTTGGTAACATAGCAATTGCAGAGAACCTAGTAGGACATGCCCCCCTAGGAATTGTAACATACAAATCAGACATGCACCTCTATGGTCTAAATCTAGGCTCGAGGACGCATCGGGTCTAAACAACATAGATAACTATCTGAATAGTGTAAGACAAACACACAATATGTGCAAGCCCGAGGGTCAGACCAATTCCACCACAAGCCTTATAGATATGGAGGCTATGAAGATTAATGATGAGGTTGTTCCTCGGGGGAAGAAAGGTCTAATGAAGTGGTCAACGCTCAATATCCCCTAACAGCAGTTGTAAGACTAGCTTCAGAAGTAGTTCACACAGAGAGGGTTACAAACACAAACATGATTAAATTGTTTTCCTGGAACATAGCGGGGCTTCAAAAAAATATGGCAAATCCAGAATGGAACCAATTCATAGATACTTTCGACATCTGTATGTTCAAGGAAACATGGAGCATGTCTCCCCTATATAAATGCGGATATTCCACCCACTTTATTCCGGCAATTAGTTCAGGGAGAGGTCGCCCATCGGGAGGACTGCACGTATGGTTTAGTGTGGCTTTGAATTGGGCACTTACTGCGCATACTTTACCATCGCAGGACATACTACAAATCTCCACTAAGGGCTCCCATATTGGAAGCTCGATGGAGCTGTTTAATATTTATGCTAGAGGTTGCCCAGGAGGTCAAACTTCACCCACTATAGCCTTACTCGAGGTGGTGCTAGCAGGTATCCCCCCATTGTCTAGCATTATTGTAGGGGGAGATTTTAACTGTACATATGAACCCCTAAGCAAAGAAGATCTCCTGGGACTTAATGAAGAGGATTCTAGACAGTCCATCCCGCCTCTAACCATAGCGCCAATCAGAAAATGGACGCCAAGAGCGATCCAAATAAATGTCCTAACACTAGAATATAACCTACGTGCCCTGAATGGTAGGACAACATCAGACCCAAATGGTATGATGACCTATAACAGATTTAGTTGTCCATCCCGTATTGATTACATTCTGCTCGATACCGGTTCCTGGAACAGACTAGTTGACATGGAAGTCAGACAGTCACAGGATAGCGATCATAATCCACTTTGCATGGAAATAAGATGGGGTAATGAGAGGGAAGCATTAAATGCCCCACTTATGATCACAAAAGAAGTAGTTCCATCTAATTGCAAACACAGATTAAAGTGGAACAGGGTGATGTGCCAAGAAGATAGTTTGATCCGTATTAAAGAACTAGTAGAGGCAGAAACTAGGGAACTCCTATCCCATACCTCCGCCCAGTCAACCAAACAAAGTCTGAATTTTATAGACTCCTACAAGAGTCTAATAGAGAAAATTGGTTCATTCTTCACTATAAGAGATACTAGTGGACCAAGGAAGAAGAATCCACCAAAAAGTGGCACCCTATGGTATACAACAGGTTGTAGGGAAAAGAGAAGGGCTATAGCAAACGCCATTAGGAGAAAGGACGCTATAGCAGTTAGGACGGCTAGAAGGGAATATAGCGATTGCATCAAAAGTGCAAAGAAGGACTGGGAGGAAGAATATTGGCAACAACTTAAGATCGCTGCCAGTTCGAAGAACTCTACCCTGTTTTGGAACTTGATAAACAAACTTGACAGGAGAGAAGTAGAGCCCCTCCCTAACCATATAACTGAGCAACCATGGCATTCCCATTTTTCAAATCTGTATTGTGGTGAAGATGATTTAGTTCAATCATGGAGGGTACAAAATAACTTTATTAATGAGGAACTTACACCTGTAGAACCCTTTGTAGCCCGAGAAGTTTCTGATGCTATCAGGAGCATAACACCCTCTAAAGCGGCAGGCCCGGATGGGTTACCGGGCGATCTATACATACATGACCCTAAGCTGTGGTCTGATTTTATTGCTCCTCTAATGAATAGAATCCTTCATGGATACCCTGTCCCTGACTCGTGGAGGGGTGCTGAAGTTGTTACTATCCATAAGAAAGGCGATAGGGAGGACCCTGCCAACTACAGGTCGATTAGTTTAATCGACGCTGCTCAGAAAATAGTTGGCAGGGTCATTATAAATAGAGTAGGTATGTGGCTAGAGGAGGGGAATATACTGTCCCACTTCCAGGCGGGTTTCCGCCAGAATGTGGGTACTATGGACCATGTTTTCAGGTTTTGGGCAATATACTGGAAATCAGTAACCATTATGAAGGGGAATTTATATCTGACCTTCATAGACCTCAAAAGCGCCTTTGATTTGGTGCCTCGTGATAAACTCTGGAGGGTGCTGCTGGAAATGGGGTTCCCGCGTTACCTCCTGGAGTTTATAGTTAAACTTCACGAAGATAATTATGCTAGAATTAGATGGGGAATGAGGGACAGCTAACAGGTGAATAGGGGGGTACGTCAGGGCCGACATTGTTCTCCCTCTTTATCAATGGGGTGGTAGACCATTTGAGGGAGGACAATGCCGATGCTCCGGTCCTGGCGGGGGAGAAAACACCAACCCTCCTCTTTGCAGATGACACCCTCCTGTTGTCCAAAACCCCCTCAGGGCTGGAGAAACTACTGGACAGATTCAGTCTATTTTACGATGAACGCGGGCTGACCATTAATACATCCAAAACCAAGTTAATGGTGCTGCCCCTTCAAAAAAAGCAAAGAAAATTAATTTCACCCTTAATGGGTCGCCTCTTGAGGTGGAGGAGGATTTTGACTACCTGGGAATCAGGATTAACAATAGAATGAAATGGGACTCCCATGTTGCCAAGATGCTGCTAAACCTCAAGAGAGTCTCGGGAGCCATTCTGAGGAGTCAGCGTATGTCAGTCAGCAGGCCTATAGCCCCGGCTCTAGCTGTATATGAAGGGAAGGTGCTGTCCTCCGCAGTCTATGGGTCGGAACGGTGGGGATGCGAAAATGTCACCGATCTGGTTAGAGCCGAGAATAAGTTTATAAGGGACTTAGTTGCCGTTACTATCTCAACCCCATTGAAGCCCCTTTTTCATGATATGGGCAAACGCTCGATTTTAGACATAGTACGCCTTCGCCCTGTGCTGTTCTGGGTGCGCCTGAGAAGGACCTCAGGACTAGCAAATTACGCCCTGGTGATGGACGAACTGCTATCCTTGAATAGTGTAAATAAGATCCAGTGGCTAAACAAATTGAGGCAAATGGTCATGAAGCTGGGATTGGCTGAATCCTGGACCTCACAGTCCCCTCCTCCAAAGCAAGTTGTTAAGAAAATGCACTGGGAGTGGGTACACACTGAGGAACAGAAGAGTACAAAATGGGGAGCTCTAACCACACAATTTTTGGAGCATAAGCCCACTAGGAGGTTTGAACCATTATTAGATTTCATCCAAACACTAAAAGACAGATCAATTCTTTTTTAAATGAGGTATGGGACACTACCCCTTAACAAATTTATTAGGGGGTGGAAAGGAACGCGGGTCTCAAATGGCACCTGCCCAAGCTGTCCATGTGAGACCGAATCCCTACCACACTTTCTGTTTGGTGGCAAAGCATACAAGAGGGCGAGATCGAGATGGTTGAAGCCAGTATGCAGGGAGTTGGGTGTTAGAGATTTTAGGGTCGCCCTCCGCATTCTCTTAACCGATACAACATCTTTATTTGTTGCATGCGGAGTTGCAAAGTACCTATCAAGTGCCTGGCTTACTCGCACCAGATTGCTAAATACTAATAAAGTAGAGATCCTGCATGTACAGAAAGCCCACATGTATATTACCGTTGTTGCACTTTAGTACCGCTATCAGAGTTGTTTTTAAAGTGTAAATAGTATTTTTATTGTTTTTTATCTTATGAATTGTACATTTTTATCATATATGCCATTTTTTATTAACTTGAATGTTTGTACTTTTATGATATGATTATATTGAATAAAGTATTACAACAACAATAATAGGAAAATACACCTTCGCTAGGGAAGGATCCTTGCACCTTTGCTTTGTAGATTTGTCAAGTGCATTTTATGGGAGACGTTGGGAGGGATGGGAGCCCCGGAGGATATTATTAGTTTCTTATCTCAAATCTATGCTCGTCTGTCCGCAAATATACGTTATGGAATACATGGGGAATGCACAAAGCACTTTAATATTACACATGGAATAAGACAAGGCTGCACACTTGCACCTCTTCTGTTTTCACTTCATATAAATGGCATTGATATTTTACGACAGAATTTTGGGGTAGATGTCCCAATGATCGGTAAGCGGGCAACACCCCTATTATTGTACGTCGATGATGCTGTCCTAATTTCAAGGACAGCGAACGGATTACAGACCCTGATGGACAATTTTACTAGTTTTATGACGGAAAACATTTAAAAAGTAACCTGAGTAAGACTTTGGTTATGTCCTAAGGTAAAAAGAATATTAAAACAAAATCACATTATATTAACGAGACATTAATAGAGAGAATGTTTACATTTTCTTACTTAGGGATTCTTTTTAACAGTAAAGGTACTTGGAATACACATATAACTCTATGCAAGTTGAAATTTGTGAAATTGATGGAGGCTATTTTTAGATTCTCCCAAACAATTGGTAAAAAATCCGTACGGGAGATTCTCAAGCTATACGGAGCAAAGTGCATCACCGGGAGTTGTTACGGGGGAGCACTATGGGGCCAGACGGATACTTTGCCATTACAAATTCTTGAAAACAACTTTTTAAGACGTTTGTTAGCCGTACCGGCCTTCACCCCTTTCATTATCTTGCATAGAGAAACCGGAACACCTTTCATTATCTTGCATAGAGAAACCGGAACACCATATATACACGATTTGATTAGCATAGCCGCCTTAAATTTGTGGCACCGTATCTGGACTAGGGAAGAAACTCGCTTTACGAGGCATATTATTTTAGACTGTTTGTCCCAAGACCGATGCAAGAAAATACCTTGGTTGAGTTATATTAGTGGTCTCTTAGAAGAATGCAACTTGCCCCTGAATGGAAATCAACCTGAAGACATACAACACATCAGTAAGGTTGATTTGAAAAGGAGTCTCCTGAATGTTAGGACAGCCTTAAGAGATGAGGTTTCAGGTTCTAAGAAAATTGCTATATCTTATCTTAAGGGACCAATCGCCATGGGTCTGCAGCCATACCTCGTTTTTATAACTAAGGTACAGCATAGATTCTACCTAACCAGACTACGGATGAATACATTACACTATCTTTATGCTTTTCCTAAAAGGGGCAAGTGGTGTGCTAATCTTCTAAACTGCCCGTGTGATGGTAGATCCAAACAAAGCAACCTTCAATTTTTACTCTTTTGAAGTTTTTATATAGAAATTAGAAAAATGTATCTCCGTCCAATTTTTAAAGATAATTGCCTGTAATCCTATAAAACTTATTTTAATTATTAACGGAATTTGGAAAAAATACCAGTCTGCAATGCAGTAATTTGTTAAATAATGTCAGCAAAAAAACAAAGGAATGAACTTGTTCACTTAGAAAAATTGAACTAAGAATTACTATAGGTATACATGTATAATGATTGTGCTTATTTTAATTATGTTAAGATGTTGTTTCTTTTGCATATTCTTGGTTATAAATGGATTTTATTGTATTTCATAGAATGCTTTTATGGACATTTTTTATGATCCTAATAAAGCTTGATTTGATTGATTGATTAATTACATATTTCTGTGTGTGTGGATAGAGAGCTTTCCAGGGCGTATTTGCTCTTCTTGCAGATTCCTCACCTTTTGAATAAATTCCCCCAACAGTCACAAGACAAGGTGTGGGTGCATGGCTGTTTTTACCAAGAACTTCTCAAGGAACCAGCGAGCGAAATGACTTTCCATTCTCCCTTCTGAGTTCAAATGGTAATGCTACGCAAAAGTGTAGAGGGACACCCAACTCACCACTTTGCAGATGTGTGCTATCGGAACTCCTGTTGCCATTGCAGAAGTACAAAACTTGCTCTGGTGGAATGAGCTTGAATACTTTCTGATGGCTCTTTGTTAGCCAGAGCACTGCACATTGTAATCCATAGAATTATCCATCTTGATAATGTCCTCTTACGCACTTTCTTGCCTTTCACCTTCCCCATATAGCCCACAAACAGCTGATCATCTAGCCTTAACTCGCATGTTCTGTCCACGTAGAAGCTAACTGCTCTCTTATGATCAAGACGATGCAGTCTCTGTTCTTACTTGGTTGCCTGTGGATGAGTGAAGAAGGTTGGGAGTCTGCATGGCAGTAAGGCAGCCTTGGTTCTTAACACCAATCTGTTAGGACTGAAAGAAATGAATATATGTTTAACACTAAAAGCTTGCAATTTGCTAACACGTCTAGGTGATGTGTTAGTGATCAGGAAGACTGCCTTAAATGTGAGTAACGTAAAGGACAACTATGTAATAGTTCAAAAGGGGAAAATAAAAGAAACATGAGACCCAAGTTGTAGCCCCATTGAGGCATCCTAAAAGGGATTGGTGGAAACTTGTTAATTGTCCCTTTAGGAACCTCATAACTATGGATGGTTTGAAAAGGGACAGCTGGTCAGGTAAACAAAGAAAAGCCGAAAAGTCTGATAAGTGAGCTTTAGCAGTACCCACTGCGCCCCACTGCTGAGCTAGTGAAAGGACAAACCTAAGATGTTAGACAGATGAACCTGAAGAGGGTCTACTAAGCTGTCTACATATCAATTGGTAAATGAATTCCATCTGCCTCAGAACACTATCTTGGTGACATGACTGTGGGCACATAAATTAATATCCACACCTTCAGAAGGTAAAGAAAGAGATCTCATGTTGCCCGTTAAATCTCTAGAAAGACAGGTGGAGCCTTTAGCAGTTGGGATGGAGAACCCGCCATGTGACTGCAACAAGAGGTCTACTCTGTGAGGGAGACAGAGCGGAGGGCACAGGGAGAAGCGAATAAGGTCTACATTTTACACCCTTTGTGGCAAATCTGGGGGCAATGAGGATTACTTGGGCCTGATCAAGAAAACATTTCCTCAGAATTTGAGCAATCAAGGGAATGGAAGGAAACACATAATGGAGCGAAAAGTTCAACTTCAACTGAAACATGTCCCCCAATGCTCCCTGCATCGGAAACTAGAGGTCACAGAATTTCAGGAATTGAGCGTTCTCGTGAGTGGCACATAGGTCAATATCAGGAGTCCTCCAGGCTGGAATATGTCCTGGATTACTTCCGATTCCAGATGCCACTTGTGGTTGGCAAGATGATTCTTACTGAAACTATCCACTAGCACATTGAGCACACCTGCAAGGTGATGTGCCACCAGGCAAATCTAATGTTCCTGAACCCAAGACTAGAGTCTCAGAGCTTCTTGGTAGAGAGGTATGACCCTACCCACCCCTGCTTGATGATATACTACATAGTTTATTGTCCATCAAGATCTGAAAACACTGATCACTGAGGGAATGGAGGAAGACCTTGAGTGCCAAAATTATGACCTGTAATTCCTAGAGGTTAATGAGCAATCTCCGTTCATCTAGGGACCAGGGACTTCTGAGCTCACATTCTTCCAGATATATTACCCACTCTAGAGTGGAGGCATCAGTGATAACTGTTGCCACCGGAGGGATAGAGTGAAATGGACTTACTTGGGATAGATTGCTGTCCATCCTCTACCACTGTAAGGCCACTAAAGTGTTTCCAAGGTGCTTGAACCACTGCCTGCAAAGACATCATTGGAGTGCCCTCATGTGTCAGCATGCATAGGTGATCAGAAGGATGAAGGAGGATTGCAGATCGAAGCGGCATAAGACCATCAGGACTGGAACAATCGCTCCATTTTGAAACATCACAATCATAGCCTGGATGTTGTGAACCTTCTGAGAAGAAGGGAAGGCTCAATTTGCAATGGTATACCATCCCAACCCTTCCAATTTATCACGTCTTCAAGCAAAGCATTGCTGCAAGATACCTTGCTGCTCTGCACAAAAGGGAGAGAGAAGGAATGTGCCATATTTAACATTACTTGGCATATTCCTGTCCTCTGTTTGTGATGGCGCAACATGCACTGCTTGCACCAGAGCAGGCACCCTTGCACAGGGGTGCAGTACTGTTTTTGTGCAGGAAGGGGCATCTTCCTGCACAAACACAACGCTGAAAGACACTTCCCTCAACTAAGTGTGTTGCAGAATGCCGAACACTTAGAAAGCGGAAACAATAAGAATATATAGACATATTTCTCCTCGCTGTACCTCCCCTGGGAAGGTGTAGAATGTTGACACATTCCCAGATTTATTCGGGGAATGCACCAAAATCAATGGATGGATGCATAGAAACATCCATGCTTCACCCATGGAACGCCTTGTCAGGGCAGAGTAGAGCAAGGCAATGACTTGCGCAGCCTTTTGTTAATCTAGCCAGGCTTGGTAAATCTCATTCTAGTTTTGTGTAGCCCTGCACTGCCTTGCGCGGTGAAAGGGCAATGAAAAACTTTGATAAATATGCCTCCGGATGCACTGTAAGGGAACTAGGGGAGACATAGGATTGTTGATGGAAAAGTTCATATTGACCGACAACTTGTCAGTTGTGTGCAAATGGTAGGACACATCCCTGGCGAGTTGGCTTTTAGGAGCCAGTTATCCCGGTAAAGGAATTCTGGAATTAATTGCCATCTGTGAAGGTCTGAATCTACCACCACCACTTTTGTGAAGACTGGAGGAGCGAAGTGAGGTCAAATGGGAGAACAGCAAACTAATAGTGTTCAGATCGGACCATGAAGCATAGAAAATTCCTGTGTATCCGCAGGATAGGAAGGTGGAAGTAGATATCTTGCAGGTCAACAGACACAATCTAGACTTCCATTTCCAGTGCTAGAAGAACCAGAGCTAGGGACAGGATCACTAGCCCCTCTCCTGCTCTGGAACACATCCACAGTACCCATTACTAGTAAGGTCAGAACCTCTTGCTGAAGGACAGTCAGATGGTCTGGCAGGAGTACTGGTAACTGGAAGAGATGGTTGGGGGTTCTGCTGGAAGGATAGGCCATACTCCTTTCCACAATCTACAAGACCCAAAGGTCTGGAATCCTCAAAACTTGTGAAAGGTCTGAGGGGTCCAAACGTGTGAAAATGGGATGTCTGTCCCCAAAATGACTGTGTGTGTTCGGACAAGGGTAACTATGGCTGTTTCCCTGTAGTGGTTGGGGAAGAAGAGGAGTAGGGAGAAAGGGGTAGAGCATCTGTTCTTCCCTTGCTTTGTCCTCTCTACTATTTGTAGAGGGAAGATCCCCTGTTGTTGGTGCTGCTGTTGGGTGTATTGCTGATGGCCCCAAAAGTAAATCCCCTGCTGAAACCTCAGATTATATTGTGGGAAAGGCATCAGGTGTTACCTTGCTTTGTCCTCTCTACTATTTGTAGAGGGAAGATCCCCTGTTGTTGGTGCTGCTGTTGGGTGTATTGCTGATGGTCCCAAAAGTAAATCCCCTGCTAAAACCTCAGATTATGTTGTGGGAAAGGCACCAGGTGTTAGCTTGGAAAAATAACAAGTTTGCACTACTAGGCTCTCCAGGGATGGGTGAGACGAGAGGAAGGTGGGACGTCCTGGAAATGGCTTATAGTGTCAGGTATCGGTTCCAGAAATCTCAGTAGAAGTTATTGTTTTTTTCAAATAGCTAGACTATGTTCTGTTAGGGCCTTATTGAAAGGAAGTAACAATTCTACTGTATGAGGGGTTAAATGTACAACCTCAATAAGGGGGTCTGATCTTTGTTTCTATGGACGGCACTTGGAGGTATTAGCGACCCTCCTAATGACCGAGTGGTATGAATGAACCTCTGGTAGGGGCAAACCCGTTAGAGAGAGAAGCTCCCTCTCTGGTGAAGTGTCAATACCACTTGGATCTTTCAGGCCTGTAAAGTCCAGGTCCAGTGTATACTAACCATCCTAATCATCTGCATTTAGATCTGAGCCCCAAAGAAGAAACTGCCTTCTTCTATTAACCTTTGGCCTCTCCTGGAGCGATAAAGTTGATGGTTAATAAATGGAAGAGAGTCTGTTCGAGTGGTCAGCTGAACTGGTGGAGTCAGAAGAGGTGGAAGAATCAATAGTAGCAGCACCAGGGTATTGTCAGTGGCGTTAGTGGAATTAGAGACGTCATCTGTGGCACCAGAGAGGTGTTTTGGTCTGGCGCTGAAGGTGAGTAAGAAGGGCTGTTCAGTGGAGGTGGTAGCCGCGGCGCTGATCCCGAATGCTGTGGTGGCACTGAGTCTGTGTTGCTGACCATGATAATGTGGGCTAGGGAAAAAAGGGTGAAAAGGGCGTTGAGTGGAATGACGCTGGTAGCCTTCCAGTGCTCGACAAGAGCAAGTCATTGGGCCTGTGGGACCAGCGAGCACTCTAGAAGGGACCACAGATCTGCTTAAAATGGTTATCATGTCACTCAGGGATGCTGAAGGGTCCTCCACCCAACAAATCGGAAAATATGGGCAAAGCTGACTGGCCATGGGCCTTCGGATCGATGATGCAGAAAAATTGACTCCGAAGCCAGCTGCAGGTCTGAAGAAACCACATGCGCCATAGACTCCATGGGGACTACCATTGGTTCCTTGTCCGACATTGAATGTGGCAAAGTCTGGGTTGTGGAGACTTACTTCTTGAAGTATGTCGGAGAGACTCATGCCTCTTCTATAAATTTTTCTTTTTTCTTCGGTGACTTTGATGAAGATGGCTACTGCAGCAACTTCAATCACTGTCTCGATTTTGTCGTCCCCAATGCTTGTCTTGTGCTAGGCCATAAACATCTTTGCCTCTTGTTCTTTATTCACCTTTGGATGCATACACTGACATGATTTGCAGGCCTGTGGGTCGTGGTCAAATCCCAGGCACCAGAGGCACATGTTGCAGGATTTCTGATGGAGATTTGGCCAGTACAATCTCTGTATGGTTTAAAGCCATACCGTTCGGCTGGTATCATCGTGAGGTAACTGTAACCAAACTTTTTATATTTTTTAAGAAATCGCCCATGACATTAACACTCCTGAGAAGAGTTTGGAGTGCTCCAGAATGTACAGGTGTAGCACAAAGAAGGAAACTGATGTCAGCACTCCTAAAGGTGAATTTTATGGCTCTAGTGACTTCGCAGTGATGCCACTTATGGCAATGAAGTGGAGCCAGCACATCATATTTGCATAGGAGAGCTATTGAAGAGTTTCCGGATCCTGATTGGCACTGGGGATATTCAAAAAGATGAGGAATTTGCAGGTAGAAGTGTCCATCAGAAAGTAAAAAGATCTGTGAGATGTTGTCAGAGTTAAGAGCATGAGAGACACAGAGGAGTAAGTTTAGAGTAAGTAGAGAAGATAATGAGGAAGAATTAGTGAAGAAATGTATAAACTAACAAGGATTAAATGAGGTGAGTGAGGAAAGTGACATAATGAGCAATCAGTTAGTTATACTTAGTAAATAACTGTTTAAGTGAGGAGTTTGTTACAAAATGGCCCCAGGCTATTTGTCACTGACAAACACCTCTATTTCATAACCAGCAGCACTTTGAAGTTTGAGTGAAGTCAACAACCATACAAGTATCAGAATCCAGACAAAATGGACTCATGCTATACATATTAGGCCTTTGGCTCTAATCCGTCCCCAAATGGCCATTATAATACCACTTTCAGTCATTTTGTTTCTGGTGCACTCAATATAGGCAATAGTTTATGACTGAAAGGATTTTAGCTCTGGGAATGGTCAATGTACATTAGAAGCATAAAAAGATAGAAGTATTCACAGATCTTCAATAGCACTGGACAGCAGATTATCAGCAACAGAGCAGCAAAGGGGAAACAGCATTCTTGATCCTCTGAGGAAGAACAACCCAAACATACTATTCATTGCTGATGAAAAACAACATGAAATGTATAAGGGGTGAAAAAATGTGATTAAATGCTCATAAGACAGCACATGCCATACTTAAATTCAAGGTTTAAGGACCTAAAGGATCAATATCTGATAAGGTACTTTAGAGGGCGGATTCAGGTGCTAGGTAGGAAGCTATTTGTAGAAAAGCTAATTTGGGGCTTTCACTCCACCATTTTTGATTATTTCTCATAAAGCAAGCCCACCATTGTTTTAGGTGTAAACAAAATTGTGGAGACAACCACAGACCTATAATTACCAGCATCTTGAATTTCAATGATCAGTACTCAGTTCTTAGTGCTCCCAGGGAAAGTGTAAAAATCACCTTATGATTATTAATTAGACCTCTCACAATTTTTGGCAGGCAAAGACAACATTCTACCCTGGAAAAAATATACCTGAAAGAAAAAGTTAGCTCCTTCGCTCTGATTGTTATATTTCTTTTAAGTCAAAACAGTCTATGATCTGTGATGAGATAGTGGCACGAAGGAGATGTGATCTTGGTGTGATGAACACCTAGTCAAACTGTTTGAATTTATATCCGGAAAAACTTGTGTTGGCAACTATTAAGTACAAATTACCTAGACATAGAGGGTGTATTAAGTGACTGCAGCAACCTGATAACTGAAAGTCCTCATTATAGGTGATTATTAAAGTATGTAGAAAATGGACAAATTGCTAAGAAGTATAAAAAACAAGAAAGCTGCAGAGGGCACTATGTGATGCTCAGGATTTAAGTTAATATGAGTATTAGTAATATTTAAAATTTTACACCCTAAAGAAGAGGTTATAATAACACACAAGAAACTAAATTAAAAATTAGCTGTTACTACTATAACTTTCATATAAATACAATGTTGAAAATATTCATTTAATAACAATAGTGTTATGGTTATTTATACTCCCCTTCAGAATTATGCATTTCAAGTTTTGGATCCTATTATGAAAAACCCCTCTGTTAATCAGTTAACATCCCATTTGAAAAATTGGTGAGATTTTAATCATTTGTGGCCACAATTACTATCACACGTGATTAATTCATAACAATCAGTCAATCAGAAATATAAGGCTTCAAAGGGAAGGACCATCTGCTCTGAGATGTTTGTATTTAAATGAAATCTTTACTCAGACATTATTAGATCTTCCCCAAGTTAGGATGATGTGTTAATTCGTTTGATATCTACATCAACCTCAAGACACAGGCCGTAGGCGTCAGGTGCAGTGGTTGTTCCAGGCGTCAGGTTTCTTTGTCCTCAGCAGGCTCTGAGTATTTCTTTAGTGATTCTTTTGAACAGAGCTGCTGGAGATCCGGTCTTTGTTGTAGGGAGTCAGTCCTCACAGGAGTTCTGGAGATTGCTGGCTGCAGGACAAGGCCATCTTTGGTGCAGAATCTCAGGAAACTGCAGGCGGGCCAGTAGGGCTGAGGCCAAGCCAGTTCTTCTCTGCATTCTCCTCTGCTGGCCGTCTTCTTTCATCCTTCTTCTTCGTAGGTATCAGGAATCTGCATCCTGGGTTCAGGACTGCCCCCTAAATACTGCATTTAGGGGGCATTTTATGGGTCTCTGCGTCAGGTACCAATAAAATTCTGACCTATGGGTGACTACACCCTTGGTGTGCTCACCCTATGTGGGAGAGGGGGCACAATCCCTAACACTGATTGGAGAGTGCCTGCCATCTGCAAGATGGTGGGCACTGAAGGGTGAGCTTCACCTCGCCTCTCCCACCTGAGGGGTGGGGTTGGCATAGGTGGGCACACCTTTTGGGTTGTTCTAATTTTTCCTGCCTGGCCTCCCACCGAAAAGGGGGAGAGACAGGAAGAGGGCCAGCTCCTGATAGCAGGAGAGGCTCGGGGTCATGTTACAAAGGTGGAAGGCCTTTGAAGCTCCCCTACCACAGATAACCTGGGGGAGGTGTGACCACCTCCGCCCAGGAAAGGCTTAGTGTTTGGGCTGAGGAAGCAAAGGCTCCCATCCCATTGGTCCAGAAACATGTCTTGTGATGGCAGGCTGGTGGTTACCAGTTAGGGAACCCACCAGAGGCTGTTCTCTTTTTCAGGGTGCATCTCTAAGATGCCCTCTGAGTGCATGGTATAATAAATCCCAACACTGCCATCAGTGTGGGTTTATTATGCTGAGAAGTTTGATACCTAACTTCCCAGAATGTAGTAAAGCCATTATGGTGCTGTGGAGTTCGTAATGACAAACTCCCAGACTATATAATCTATATGGCTTCACTTCACTTAAAATGTCTAAGAATGGACTTAACACTGTAGGGGTACAGTGCTCATGTAACTGTACTCTCACCAGTGGTATAGTGCACCCAGCTAGAGGGGTGGCTGACCTGTACCATAGGCAGTGGGATGCATGCATGGCATACACGTGTGCCATGTCGACTCTTCACTTTTCTCTGCACCAAAACGTACAGCCTGCAATGGCAGTGTGTGTATGTTAAGGTACAGGGCCTTTAAGGGTGGCACAATATGTGCTGCAGACCATAGAGGTACAAAAGGTGGAGGAGATGGACGGAGCATCTGAACCAATCAAACACTCACACCCAGTCAACAGATCTGGGTTTGATCCATCACCGTTATTTACCCCCCCCCCCCCCTCTGCCACCCAAGTTTAGACACGGCCATATGCAAATCAGTCTGACCCTGTGCCTCATGGGAACAGTCCAGCCCGAACTGCCAAACCATGCCTTCCCTGGACCGGAAACAAGCGTCCAGGACCGGTTTCTGGCATTACAGCCGTCTTCAGCCAGCCTTGCTTGAATCCAGTGGCAAAGTGAGCAAGGGACTCACAACTGAGCATACCCTGTCAACTTATGGCGACAAAGCGGTACAAAAGGGGGTGGTGATGGTCGGAGCATCTGAACCAATCAAACACTCACACCCAGCCAACAGATCTGGGTTTCATCCATCACCGTTCTTTAGCCCACTCTGCCACCCCAGTTTAGACATGGCCATATGCAAATCAGTCTGACCCTGTGCCTCATGGGAACAGTCCAGCCCGAACTGCCAAGACATACCTTCCCTGGACCGGAATCAAGCGTCCTAGGACCGGTTTCTGGCATTACAGCCATCTTCAGACAGGCTTTCTTGAATCCAGTGGCAAAGTGAGCAAGGGACTCACGTCTGACATACCCTGCCAACTTATGGCGACAAAGCGGTACAAAAGGGGATGGCCATGTCTGAACTGGGGTGGTGTGGAGTGCAAAAAAACAATGGATTTAGGCCCAGATCTCTGTCCTGGGGTGAATGTATGACATTGTTCTGCATTCTGTCCATCAATTGTTGTTTTTGCATTTGTCAGCCCGAGTGGGATGGGTAAGCTCAGACGTGAGTCCCATGCTCTCCAAACCACTGGAGTCAAGCTATCCTGGCTGAAGACGGCTGATAGCCAGAAACCGGTCCTAGGATGCTTGATTCCGGTCCAGGAAAGACATGGCTTGGCAGTTCGGGCTGGACTGTTCCCATGAGGCACAGGGTCAAGGCTGATTTGCATATGGCCATGTCTGAACTGGGGTGGTGTGGAGTGCAAAAAAAACATGGATTTAGGCCCAGATCTCTGTACTGGGGTGAATGTATGACATTGTTCTGCATTCTGTCCATCAATTGTTGTTTTTGCATTGGTCACCCGTAGTGGGATGTGTATGCTCAGACGTGAGTCCCATGCTCTCCACACCACTGGAGTCAAGCTATCCTGGCTGAAGACGGCTGATAGCCAGAATCCGGTCCTAGGATGCTTGATTCCGGTCCAGTAAAGACATGGCTTGGCAGTTCGGGCTGGACTGTTCCCATGAGGCACAGGGGCAAGGCTGATTTGCATATGGCCATGTCTGAACTGGGGTGGTGTGGAGTGCAAAAAAACTATGGATTTAAGCCCAGATCTCTGTACTGGGGTGAATGTATGACATTGTTCTGCATTCTGTCCATCAATAATTGTTTTTGCATTGGTCACCCCGAGTGGGATCGGTATGCTCAGACGTCTGTCCCATGCTCTCCACACCACTGGAGTCAAGCTATTCTGGCTGAAGACGGCTGATAACCAGAAACCGGTCCTAGGATGCTTGATTCCGGTCCAGGAAAGACATGGCTTGGCAGTTCGGGCTGGACTGTTCCCATGAGGCACAGGGTCAAGGCTGATTTGCATATGGACATGTCTGAACTGGGGTGGTGTGGAATGCAAAAATGCGATGGATTTAGGCCCAGATCTCTGTACTGGGGTGAATGTATGACATTGTTCTGCATTCTGTCCATCAATTGTTGTTTTTGCATTTTTCACCGCGAGTGAGATGGGTATGCTCAGACGTGAGTCCCATGCTCTCCACACCACTGGAGTCAAGCTATCCTGGCTGAAGACGGCTGATAGCGAGAAACCGGTCCTAGGATGCTTGATTCCGGTCCAGGAAAGACATGGCTTGGCAGTTCAGGCTGGACTGTTCCCATGAGGCACAGGGTCAAGGCTGATTTGCATATGGCCATGTCTGAACTGGGGTGGTGTGGAGTGCAAAAAAACGATGGATTTAGGCCCAGATCTCTGTACTGGGGTGAATGTATGACATTGTTCTGCATTCTGTCCATCAATTGTTGTTTTTGCATTGGTCACCCCTAGTGGGATGGGTATGCTCAGACGTGAGTCCCATGCTCTCCCCACCACTGGAGTCAAGCTATCCTGGCTGAAGACGGCTGATAGCCAGAAACCGGTCCTAGGATGCTTGATTCCGGTCCAGGAAAGACATGGCTTGGCAGTTTGGGCTGGACTGTTCCCATGAGGCACAGGGTCAAGGCTGATTTGCATATGGCCATGTCTGAACTGGGGTGGTGTGGAGTGCAAAAAAAACATGGATTTAAGCCCAGATCTTTGTACTGGGGTGAATGTATGACATTGTTCTGCATTCTGTCCATCAATTGTTGTTTTTGCATTTGTCACCCCGAGTGGGATGCGTATGCTCAGACGTGAGTCCCATGCTCTCCACACCACTGGAGTCAAGCTATCCTGGCTGAAGGCAGCTGATAGCCAGAAACCGGTCCTAGGATGCCTGATTCTGGTCCAGGAAAGACATGGCTTGGCAGTTCCGGCTGGACTGTTCCCATAAGGCACAGGGTCAAGGCTGATTTGCATATGGCCATGTCTAAACTGGGGTGGTGAGGAGTGCAAAGAAACGATGGATTTAGGCCCAGATCTCTGTACTAGGGTGAATGTATGACATTGTTCTGCATTCTGTCCATCAATTGTTGTTTTTGCATTTGTCACCCCGAGTGGGATGGGTATGCTCAGACGTGAGTCCCATGCTCTCCACACCACTGGAGTCAAGCTATCCTGGCTGAAGACGGCTGATAGCCAGAAACCGGTCCTAGGATGCTTGATTCCGGTCCAGGAAAGACATGGCTTGGCAGTTCAGGCTGGACTGTTCCCATGAGGCACAGGGTCAAGGCTGATTTGCATGACTGAACTGGGGTGGTGTGGAGTGCAAAAAAACGATGGATTTAGGCCCAGATCTCTGTACTGGGGTGAATGTATGACATTGTTCTGCATTCTGTCATCAATAATTGTTTTTGCATTCGTCACCCTGAGTGGGATGGGTATGCTCAGACGTGAGTGCCATGCTCTCCACACCACTGGAGTCAAGCTATCCTGGCTGAAGACGGCTAATAGCCAGAAACCTGTCCTAGGATGCTTGATTCCGGTCCAGGAAAGACATGGCTTGGCAGTTCGGGCTGGACTGTTCCCATGAGGCACAGGGTCAAGGCTGATTTGCATATGGCCATGTCTGAACTGAGGTGGTGTGGAGTGCAAAAAAACTATGAATTTAGGCCTAGATCTCTGTACTGGGGTGAATGTATGACATTGTTCTGCATTCTGTCCATCAATTGTTGTTTTTGCATTTGTCACCCCGAGTGGATGGGTATGCTCAGACGTGAGTCCCATGCTCTCCACACCACTGGAGTCAAGCTATCCTGGCTGAAGACGGCAAATAGCCAGAAACCGGTCCTAGGAAGCTTGATTCTGGTCCAGGAAAGACATGGCTTGGCAGTTCAGGCTGGACTGTTCCCATGAGGCACAGGGTCAAGGCTGATTTGCATATGGCCATGTCTGAACTGGGGGGGTGTGGAGTGCAAAAAAAACATGGATTTAGGCCCAGATCTCTGTACTGGGGTGAATGTATGACATTGTTCTGCATTCTGTCCATCAGTTGTTGTTTTTGCATCTTTCACCCCGAGTGGGATGGGTATGCTCAGACGTGAGTCCCATGCTCTCCACACCACTAGAGTCAAGCTATACTGGCTGAAGACGGCTGATAGCGAGAAACCGGTCCTAGGATGCTTGATTCTGGTCCAGGAAAGACATTGCTTGGCAGTTCAGGCTGGACTGTTCCCATGAGGCACAGGGTCAAGGCTGATTTGCATATGGCCATGTCTGAACTGGGGTGGTGTGGAGTGCAAAAAAACAATGGATTTAGGCCCAGATCTCTGTACTGGGGTGAATATATGACATTGTTCTGCATTCTGTCCATCAATTGTTGTTTTCGCATTGGTCACCCCTAGTGGGATGGGTATGCTCAGACGTGAGTCCCATGCTCTCCCCACCACTGGAGTCAAGCTATCCTGGCTGAAGACGGCTGATAGCCAGAAAGCGGCCCTAGGATGCTTGATTCCGGTCCAGTAAAGACATGGCTTGGCAGTTCGGGCTGGACTGTTCCCATGAGGCACAGGGTCAAGGCTGATTTGCATATGGCCATGTCTGAACTGGGGTGATGTGGAGTGCAAAAAAACTATGGATTTAGGCCCAGATCTCTGTACTGGGGTGAATGTATGACATTGTTCTGCATTCTGTCCATCAGTTGTTGTTTTTGCATCTTTCACCCCGAGTGGGATGGGTATGCTCAGACGTGAGTGCCATGCTCTCCACACCACTGGAGTCAAGCTATCCTGGCTGAAGACGGCTAATAGCCAGAAACCTGTCCTAGGATGCTTGATTCCGGTCCAGGAAAGACATGGCTTGGCAGTTCGGGCTGGACTGTTCCCATGAGGCACAGGGTCAAGGCTGATTTGCATATGGCCATGTCTGAACTGAGGTGGTGTGGAGTGCAAAAAAACTATGAATTTAGGCCTAGATCTCTGTACTGGGGTGAATGTATGACATTGTTCTGCATTCTGTCCATCAATTGTTGTTTTTGCATTTGTCACCCCGAGTGGGATGGGTATGCTCAGACGTGAGTCCCATGCTCTCCACACCACTGGAGTCAAGCTATCCTGGCTGAAGACGGCAAATAGCCAGAAACCGGTCCTAGGAAGCTTGATTCTGGTCCAGGAAAGACATGGCTTGGCAGTTCAGGCTGGACTGTTCCCATGAGGCACAGGGTCAAGGCTGATTTGCATATGGCCATGTCTGAACTGGGGGGGTGTGGAGTGCAAAAAAAACATGGATTTAGGCCCAGATCTCTGTACTGGGGTGAATGTATGACATTGTTCTGCATTCTGTCCATCAGTTGTTGTTTTTGCATCTTTCACCCCGAGTGGGATGGGTATGCTCAGACGTGAGTCCCATGCTCTCCACACCACTAGAGTCAAGCTATACTGGCTGAAGACGGCTGATAGCGAGAAACCGGTCCTAGGATGCTTGATTCTGGTCCAGGAAAGACATTGCTTGGCAGTTCAGGCTGGACTGTTCCCATGAGGCACAGGGTCAAGGCTGATTTGCATATGGCCATGTCTGAACTGGGGTGGTGTGGAGTGCAAAAAAACAATGGATTTAGGCCCAGATCTCTGTACTGGGGTGAATATATGACATTGTTCTGCATTCTGTCCATCAATTGTTGTTTTCGCATTGGTCACCCCTAGTGGGATGGGTATGCTCAGACGTGAGTCCTATGCTCTCCCCACCACTGGAGTCAAGCTATCCTGGCTGAAGACGGCTGATAGCCAGAAACCGGCCCTAGGATGCTTGATTCCGGTCCAGTAAAGACATGGCTTGGCAGTTCGGGCTGGACTGTTCCCATGAGGCACAGGGTCAAGGCTGATTTGCATATGGCCATGTCTGAACTGGGGTGATGTGGAGTGCAAAAAAACTATGGATTTAGGCCCAGATCTCTGTACTGGGGTGAATGTATGACATTGTTCTGCATTCTGTCCATCAATTGTTGTTTTTGCATTGGTCACCCCTAGTGGGATGGGTATGCTCAGACGTGAGTCCCATGCTCTCCACACCACTGGAGTCAAGCTATCCTGGCTGAAGACGGCTGAAAGCCAGAAACCGGTACTAGGATGCTTGATTCCAGGCCAGGAAATACATGGCTTGGCAGTTTGGGCTGGACTGTTCCCATGAGGCACAGGGTCAAGACTGATTTGCATATGGCCATGTCTGAACTGGGGTGGTGTGGAGTGCAAAAAAACAATGGATTTAAGCCCAGATCTCTGTACTGGGGTGAATGTATGACATTGTTCTGCATTCTGTCCATCAATTGTTGTTTTTGCATTTGTCACCCAGAGTGCGATGGGTAAGCTCAGACGTGAGTCCCATGCTCTCCAAACCACTAGAGTCAAGCTATCCTGGCTGAAGACGGCTGACAGACAGAAACCGGTCCTAGGATGCTTGATTCCGGTCCAGGAAAGACATGGCTTGGCAGTTCAGGCTGGACTGTTCCCATGAGGCACAGGGTCAAGGCTGATTTGCATATGGCCATGTCTGAACTGGGGTGATGTGGAGTGCAAAAAAACGATGGATTTAGGCCCAGATCTCTGTACTGGGGTGAATGTATGACATTGTTCTGCATTCTGTCCATCAATAATTGTTTTTGCATTGGTCACCCCGAGTGGGATGGGTATGCTCAGACGTGAGTCCCATCATCTCCACACCACTGGAGTCAAGTTATCCTGGCTGAAGACGGCTGATAGCCAGAAACCGGTCCTAGGATGCTTGATTACGGTCCAGGAAAGACATGGCTTGGCAGTTCGGGCTGGACTGTTCCCATGAGGCACAGGGTCAAGGCTGATTTGCATATGGCCATGTCTGAACTGGGGTGGTGTGGAATGCAAAAAAGCGATGGATTTAGGCCCAGATCTCTGTACTGGGGTGAATGTATGACATTGTTCTGCATTCTGTCCATCAATTGTTGTTTTTGCATTTTTCACCGCGAGTGAGATGGGTATGCTCAGACGTGAGTCCCATGCTCTCCACACCACTGGAGTCAAGCTATCCTGGCTGAAGACGGCTGATAGCGAGAAACCGGTCCTAGGATGCTTGATTACGGTCCAGGAAAGACATGGCTTGGCAGTTCAGGCTGGACTGTTCCAATGAGGCACAGGGTCAAGGCTGATTTGCATATGGCCATGTCTGAACTGGGGTGGTGTGGAGTGCAAAAAAACGATGGATTTAGGCCCAGATCTCTGTACTGGGGTGAATGTATGACATTGTTCTGCATTCTGTCCATCAATTGTTGTTTTTGCATTGGTCACCCCTAGTGGGATGGGTATGCTCAGACGTGAGTCCCATGCTCTCCCCACCACTGGAGTCAAGCTATCCTGGCTGAAGACAGCTGATAGCCAGAAACCGGTCCTAGGATGCTTGATTCCGGTCCAGGAAAGACATGGCTTGGCAGTTCGGGCTGGACTGTTCCCATGAGGCACAGGGTCAAGGCTGATTTGCATATGGCCATGTCTGAACTGAGGTGGTGTGGAGTGCAAAAAAACGATGAATTTAGGCCCAGATCTCTGTACTGGGGTGAATGTATGACATTGTTCTGCATTCTGTCCATCAATTGTTGTTTTTGCATTTGTCACCCCGAGTGGGATGGGTATGCTCAGACGTGAGTCCCATGCTCTCCACACCACTGGAGTCAAGCTATCCTGGCTGAAGACGGCAGATAGCCAGAAACCGGTCCTAGGAAGCTTGATTCTGGTCCAGGAAAGACATGGCTTGGCAGTTCAGGCTGGACTGTTCCCATGAGGCACAGGGTCAAGGCTGATTTGCATATGGCCATGTCTGAACTAGGGGGGTGTGGAGTGCAAAAAAAACATGGATTTAGGCCCAGATCTCTGTACTGGGGTGAATGTATGACATTGTTCTGCATTCTGTCCATCAGTTGTTGTTTTTGCATCTTTCACCCCGAGTGGGATGGGTATGCTCAGACGTGAGTCCCATGCTCTCCACACCACTAGAGTCAAGCTATACTGGCTGATGACGGCTGATAGCGAGAAACCGGTCCTAGGATGCTTGATTCTGGTCCAGGAAAGACATGGCTTGGCAGTTCAGGCTGGACTGTTCCCATGAGGCACAGGGTCAAGGCTGATTTGCATATGGCCATGTCTGAACTGGGGTGGTGTGGAGTGCAAAAAAACAATGGATTTAGGCTCAGATCTCTGTACTGGGGTGAATGTATGACATTGTTCTGCATTCTGTCCATCAATTGTTGTTTTCGCACTGGTCACCCCTAGTGGGATGGGTATGCTCAGACGTGAGTCCCATGCTCTCCCCACCACTGGAGTCAAGCTATCCTGGCTGAAGACGGCTGATAGCCAGAAACCGGCCCTAGGATGCTTGATTCCGGTCCAGTAAAGACATGACTTTGCAGTTCGGGCTGGACTGTTCCCATGAGGCACAGGGTCAAGGCTGATTTGCATATGGCCATGTCTGAACTGGGGTGATGTGGAGTGCAAAAAAACTATGGATTTAGGCCCAGATCTCTGTACTGGGGTGAATGTATGACATTGTTCTGCATTCTGTCCATCAATTGTTGTTTTTGCATTTTTCACCCCGAGTGGGATGGTATGCTCAGACGCGGGTCCCATGCTCTCCACACCACTGGAGTCAAGTTATCCTGGCTGAAGACAGCTGATAGCCAGAAACCGGTCCTAGGATGCTTGATTCCGGTCCAGGAAAGACATGGCTTGGCAGTTCGGGCTGGACTGTTCCCATGAGGCACAGGGTCAAGGCTGATTTGCATATGGCCATGTCTGAACTGGGGTGGTGTGGAGTGCAAAAAAACGATGGATTTAAGCCCAGATCTCTGTACTGGGGTGAATGTATGACATTGTTCTGCATTCTGTCCATCAATTACTGTTTTTGCATTTGTCACCCCGAGTGGGACGGGTATGCTCAGACGTCAGTCCCATGCTCTCCACACCACTGGAGTCAAGCTATTCTGGCTGAAGACGGCTGATAACCAGAAACCGGTCCTAGGATGCTTGATTCCGGTCCAGGAAAGACATGGCTTGGCAGTTCAGGCTGGACTGTTCCCATGAGGCACAGGGTGAAGGCTGATTTGCATATGGCCATGTCTGAACTGGGGTGGTGTGGAGTGCAAAAAAACCATGGATTTAGGCCTAGATCTCTGTACTGGGGTGAATGTATGACATTGTTCTGCATTCTGTCCATCAATTGTTTTTGCATTTTTCACCCGAGTGGGATGGGTATGCTCAGACGTGAGTCCCATGCTCTCCACACCACTAGAGTCAAGCTATCCTGGCTGAAGACGGCTGATAGCGAGAAACCGGTCCTAGGATGCTTGATTCCGGTCCAGGAAAGACATGGCTTGGCATTTCAGGCTGGACTGTTCCCATGAGGCACAGGGTCAAGGCTGATTTGCATATGGCCATGTCTGAACTGGGGTGGTGTGGAGTGCAAAAAACAATGGATTTAGGCCCAGATCTCTGTACTGGGGTGAATGTATGACATTGTTCTGCATTCTGTCCATCAATTGTTGTTTTCGCATTGGTCACCCCTAGTGGGATGGGTATGCTCAGACGTGAGTCCCATGCTCTCCCCACCACTGGAGTCAAGCTATCCTGGCTGAAGACGGCTGATAGCCAGAAACCGGTCCTAGGATGCTTGATTCCGGTCCAGGAAAGACATGGCTTGGCAGTTCAGGCTGGACTGTTCCAATGAGGCACAGGGTCAAGGCTGATTTGCATATGGCCATGTCTGAACTGGGGTGGTGTGGAATGCAAAAAAGCGATGGATTTAGGCCCAGATCTCTGTACTGGGGTGAATGTATGACATTGTTCTGCATTCTGTCCATCAATTGTTGTTTTTGCATTTTTCACCGTGAGTGAGATGGGTATGCTCAGACGTGAGTCCCATGCTCTCCACACCACTGGAGTCAAGCTATCCTGGCTGAAGACGGCTGATAGCGAGAAACCGGTCCTAGGATGCTTGATTCCGGTCCAGGAAAGACATGGCTTGGCAGTTCAGGCTGGACTGTTCCCATGAGGCACAGGGTCAAGGCTGATTTGCATATGGCCATGTCTGAACTGGGGTGGTGTGGAGTGCAAAAAAACGATGGATTTAGGCCCAGATCTCTGTACTGGGGTGAATGTATGACATTGTTCTGCATTCTGTCCATCAATTGTTGTTTTTGCATTGGTCACCCCTAGTGGGATGGGTATGCTCAGACGTGAGTCCCATGCTCTCCCCACCACTGGAGTCAAGCTATCCTGGCTGAAGACGGCTGATAGCCAGAAACCGGTCCTAGGATGCTTGATTCCGGTCCAGGAAAGACATGGCTTGGCAGCTCGGGCTGGACTGTTCCCATGAGGCACAGGGTCAAGGCTGATTTGCATATGGCCATGTCTAAACTGGGGTGGTGAGGAGTGCAAAGAAACGATGGATTTAGGCCCAGATC
Source organism: Lissotriton vulgaris (assembly GCF_964263255.1). Taxonomy (NCBI): domain Eukaryota; kingdom Metazoa; phylum Chordata; class Amphibia; order Caudata; family Salamandridae; genus Lissotriton; species Lissotriton vulgaris. The sequence continues at coordinate 1,648,227,922 of NC_141694.1, forward strand.
TCTGTACTAGGGTGAATGTATGACATTGTTCTGCATTCTGTCCATCAATTGTTGTTTTTGCATTTTTCATCCCGAGTGGGATGGGTAAGCTCAGACGTGAGTCCCATGCTCTCCAAACCACTAGAGTCAAGCTATCCTGGCTGAAGACGGCTGATAGCCAGAAACCGGTCCTAGGATGCTTGATTCCGGTCCAGGAAAGACATGGCTTGGCAGTTCGGGCTAGACTGTTCCCATGAGGCACAGGGTCAAGGCTGATTTGCATATGGCCATGTCTGAACTGGGGTGGTGTGGAGTGCAAAAAAATGATGGATTTAGGCCCAGATCTCTGTACTGGGGTGAATGTATGACATTGTTCTGCATTCTGTCATCAATAATTGTTTTTGCATTCGTCACCCTGAGTGGGATGGGTATGCTCAGACGTGAGTCCCATGCTCTCCACACCACTGGAGTCAAGCTATCCTGGCTGAAGACGGCTAATAGCCAGAAACCTGTCCTAGGATGCTTGATTCCGGTCCAGGAAAGACATGGCTTGGCAGTTCGGGCTGGACTGTTCCCATGAGGCACAGGGTCAAGGCTGATTTGCATATGGCCATGTCTGAACTGAGGTGGTGTGGAGTGCAAAAAAACGATGAATTTAGGCCCAGATCTCTGTACTGGGGTGAATGTATGACATTGTTCTACATTCTGTCCATCAATTGTTGTTTTTGCATTTGTCACCCCGAGTGGGATGGGTATGCTCAGACGTGAGTCCCATGCTCTCCACACCACTGGAGTCAAGCTATCCTGGCTGAAGGCAGCTGATAGCCAGAAACCGGTCCTAGGATGCTTGATTCCGGTCCAGGAAAGACATGGCTTGGCAGTTCGGGCTGGACTGTTCCCATGAGGCACAGGGTCAAGGCTGATTTGCATATAGCCATGTCTGAACTGGGGTGGTGTGGAGTGCAAAAAACCGATGGATTTAGGCCCAGATCTCTGTACTGGGGTGAATGTATGACATTGTTCTGCATTCTGTCCATCAATTGTTGGTTTTGCATGTGTCACCCCGAGTGGGATGGGTATGCTCAGACGTGAGTCCCATGCTCTCCACACCACTGGAGTCAAGCTATCCTGGCTGAAGACGGCTAATAGCCAGAAACCGGTCCTAGGATGCTTAATTCTGGTCCAGGAAAGACATGGCTTGGCAGTTCGGCCTGGACTGTTCCCATGAGGCACAAGGTCAAGGCTGATTTGCATATGGCCATGTCTGAACTGGGGTGTTGTGGAGTGCAAAAAAACGATGGATTTAGGCCCAGATCTCTGTACTGGGGTGAGTGTATGAAATTGTTCTGCATTCTGTCCATCAATTGTTGTTTTTGCAGACCATAGAGGGCTTCCCTGGGCACAGTGTCCTTGGTACCCATTATACTTTTTCCAAGGGACCTAAATGTGGCCAGAGAGGTGACAATCGGGCGCAAAAGGGTACCATTTTGGGAGAGAGCATAGTGCCCTGGAAACCTGATTGGCAGGGACACAAGACACATCAAGTCAAAGTGCATCAGAAACCTGGCAAATAGTGTGTAGGTGGGTTACTGCAACCAGAAACCCACTTTCCTACAAGAGAGTGTTCCTAATAGCCTGAAGTGAAGTGGGCACGGTTTCTCACACTATTCACCTCTGCTTACCGCAACATACTGCTGTGCACACAGTGATAAAAAGGTGCATACAAATATTGCGATCCTACATACAGAGGAAAACTAGCACAGGAAACATTACTTATGAGTGTCTCTATACTTGAGGGAGCGAGCAATGAATACGAAGTGAGGACAGATGAGTGGACAGCGAATAATGAAAGGCAAGTGAGCAAATTAATGACGTAGGTATCTATTGATGCCACATGGCCACTTTTATAGCAGCATGACAGGTACAAAAATATGAAAAAAATCACCTAAAGACTGTATTTATTCCCTCTTTCAATACATACTTAAAACAGTAAATGTAGGATGAAAACAATTTAAATGTGCTCTATTGCTGCCCTAATGACCCCTGACAGGTAACTAAAGTAAACAAAGACAGAAAAGTAACGTTAAAAAAAGAATACAGATATTTTCATTTTAGGTTCTACTTAAGAAACGTATCCTGGCGCATTATAAGGTAAGTAATGGGGATTTTCTTGTTTTAGGGTGGGTATGGGTTTTGGGGTACATGGGGATAGTATTTTTATCCCTACCCTATCCAACACTTACCCCACTGTTGCACTCCCTAGAGTGGGAATAGAAATGTGTACCCCTACACTATCCAACACTTACCCTACGGTTGCGCTCACTGGAGTGGGAATAGTAATTTTTACCCCTACGCTATCCAACACTTACACTACTCTTGCCCTAAAAGTATTGCGCGTTGTAATGGCATGCGTTGTAATGGTATGCGTTGTAAAGGAATGCGTTGTAAATGTAGTTACTAAAAATGGGTTGTGATGGCATGGGTTGTAAAATCATGCATTGTAATGGATGCTGCGATGTAAAAACCACGTTGTAAAGGCATGCGTTGTAATTGTTTGCGTTGTAACATCATATATTCAGTTTAGCCTCATTCAGACATGTCAACATTTTAAAAGTAGATATTTTGAAAGCAAATTAGGGGGAATGTATTTTGCCAATTGAAATACATTAAAGAAGAAGCAATTTCAGGTCAGAATTCTACAGTCTTCAACTAGTTCAGCCGGGAAACAACCTTTACATAGAAGTCATTACAACGCACTACCTTCACAAAGCAGTCATTATAACGCAGCTACCCTCACATCACATACCATTACAACGCATGCCATTACAACGCATGTCACTACAACGCATGCCATTACAATGAATATCATTACAACGCATGCCATTACAACGCATTATAAGGTAAGTAATGGGGATTTTTTAGTTTTAGGGTGGGTATGGGTTCTGGGGCACATGGGGATAGTATTTTTATCCCTATACTATCCAACACTATCCAACTTACCCTACTGTTGCACTCACTGGAGTGGGAATAGACATTTTTACCCCTACACTATCCAACACTTACCCTACTGTTGCACTCACTGGAGTGGGAATAGACATTTTACCCCTACACTATCCAACACTTACCCTACTGCTGCACTCACAGGAGTGGGAATAGGAATTTTTACCCCTACGCTATCCAACACTTACACTACTCTTGCCCTAAAAGTATTGCGTGTTGTAATGGCATGCGTTGTAAAGGTATGCGTTGTAATGGAATGCATTGTAAATGTAGTTTCTAACAGTGCGTTGTGATGGCATGCGTTGTAAAATCATGCATTGTAATCGGTGCTGCGATGTAAAAACCGCGTTGTAAAGGCATGCGTTGTAATTGTTTGCGTTGTAACATCATATATTCAGTTCAGCCTCATACAGACATGTCAACATTTTAAAAGTAGATATTTTGAAAGCAAATTAGGGGGAATGTATTTTGCCAATTGAAATACATTAAAGAAGAAGCAATTTCAGGTCAGAATTCTACAGTCTTCAACTAGTTCATCCGGGAAACAGCCTTTATATAGCAGTCATTACAGCGCACTACATTCACAACGCAGTCATTACAACGCAGCTGCCCTTACATCACATACCATTACAACGCATGCCATTACAACGCATGTCACTACAACGCATGCCATTACAATGAATATCATTACAACACATGCCATTACAATGCATTATAAGGTAAGTAATGGTGATTTTTTAGTTTTAGGGAGGGTATGGGTTCTGGGGTACATAAATACATGGGCATAGTATTTTTATCCCTACACTATCCAACACTTACCCTACTGTTGCACTTACTGGAGTGGGAATAGTAATTTTTACCCCTACACTATCCAACACTTACAATACTCTTGCCCTAAAAGTATTGCACGTTGTAATGCAATGCGTTGTAATGGCATTGGTTGTAATGGAATGCGTTGTAAATGTAGTTTCTAAAAATGTGTTGTGCTGGCATGCGTCGTAAAATCATGCGTTTTAATGGATGCTGCGATGTAAAAACCGCGTTGTAAAGGCATGCGTTGTAATTGTTAGCGTTGTAACATCATATATTCAGTTCAGCCTCTTTCAGACATGTCAACATTTTAAAAGTAGATATTTTGAAAACAAATTAGGGGGAATGTATTTTGCCAATTAAAATACATTATAGAAGAAGAAATTTCAGGTCAGAAACAGAAAAAAACATTTTGGCTTAAACATTGGTAGTCTCAAGCTTGAATCAGGTATGTTGGCATGTATGCTCATTGAAGAGAGTTTAAGTGTTCACATTTATATGTGGGAACCTATTGTCACAAAAGTCTTTTACCCTACTCCCCTGAACCATAATGAAGCCAAAATTGGACTCCCATTGTCTTAATACAGGGTGGACAAACAATAGCTGTATGTTTTATGAAGTCATTTATTAAATAGGAAAGGCCAAGTAAAACAAAGCTGGCCAGGTGATCAATGCAAAAGTGCAGTACAGTGAGAAAACCACAGTCCAATAAAGTGTATCTAATATAACCAAAGGAACACATTTTTTTCTGACTGGATTTGTAAATGAAAAGAATGTTTACAACTATACATTTAATTTTTTGCCTGTGTGAGAACCACAAAAACTGCCTGCTATGCTGAGGATAAAAGGTGTGATGCCACAGCAATACCTAAAAGAATATGAATGAAAATTAATGTTTTTATGAAAATCATGTTATGTATTTGATGGCAACAAACATATTGTTAAAAAAGCAAATGTTTAGTGAGGGAAATGTGAATCAGCTGTGCTATCTTTTGTGAAAGATAAAAGTCTGTTTTCACTGAAAACACTATTCTTTGTTTACGATTCTTTAGCCTAAAGTTAAAGAATTGAAGCTCACAACTGTTTGTAAATTTGGATATGGGTGCACTGGAGAACAACCTCCATTTTGTGTGAACTGAGACTTAATGCAGTCAGAGGCAGTCCAAGATGGCCGCCGTGTTGAGGGAAATCTCACTGAGGCCACTCTCTTTCTCTCACAGAGAACCAGCATAGGAAATAAATGTGCATGGAAAATGAATGCAACAAGGGGGTGTGGATAGTAAACAATTTAGGAATGAATAGAAAAGAGAGCAATACCGGTTGTATGTAATGAATATGAAGTGAGTGAAGTGAGGGACATGCATAACCTGGAGAGTGTTGGGAAAGGTTGTTGTAAGGTTCAATCATTTGGCCAAAGCAAGAGTGACATGAGCCAGAACCGATCTCTGTATCTAAAGCTTCTGTCACTTTTCATGTTCCTCTCTGAGAAGGGTGCTTGAAGTGGGGGCTGGGCAGGGAAGCTTTAGAATGTTGGCACAGAATACTGGCACAGGGCATTCTTCTCTCAGAATGTCCCTGCCAGCCTCTGCCTTGGTGGCAGAAGAGGTCAAAAGTTCAACTCAGCTGATAGAGATACCACTCAAAGTGTGTGCCCTCTTTCAGCCAGACTGCTGGATAAACTGCATATTACTTTTTGGCAAAAACTGGGCCCTCCTAACCAGCAAAATACTTCTACAGTCTTCAACTAGTTCATCCGGGAAACAACCTTTACATAGCAGTCATTACATTGCACTACCTACACAACGCAGTCATTACAACGCAGCTGCCCTTACATCACATACCATTACAATGCATGCCATTACAACGCATGTCACTACAACGCATGCCATTACAATGAATATCATTACAACGCATGCCATTACAACGCATTGTAAGGTAAGTAATGGGGATTTTCTTGTTTTAGGGTGGGTATGGGTTCTGGGGTACATGGGGATAGTATTTTTATCCCTATACTATCCAACACTTACCCCACTGATGCACTAACTAGAGTGGGAATAGATATGTGTACCCCTACACTATCCAACACTTACCCTACGGTTGCACTCACTGGAGTGGGAATAGTAATTTTTACCCGTACGCTATCCAACAATTACACTACTTTTGCCCTAAAAGTATTGCGCGTTGTAATGGCATGCGTTGTAATGGTATGTGTTGTAATGGAATGCGTTGTAAATGTAGTTACTAAAAATGCTTTGTGTTGGCATGCGTTGTAAAATCATGCATTGTAATGGATGCTGCGATGTAAAAACCGCGTTGTAAAGGCATGCGTTGTAATTGTTTGCGTTGTAACATCATATATTCAGTTCAGCCTCATTCAGACATGTCAACATTTTAAAAGTAGATATTTTGAAAGCAAATTAGGGGGAATGTATTTTGCCAATTGAAATACATTAAAGAAGAAGCAATTTCAGGTCAGAATTCTACAGTCTTCAACTAGTTCAGCCGGGAAACAACCTTTACATAGCAGTCATTACAACGCACTACCTTCACAACGCAGTCATTATAACGCAGCTGCCCTTACATCACATACCATTACAACGCATGCCATTACAACGCATGTCACTACAACGCATGCCATTACAATAAATATCATTACAACGCATGCCATTACAACGCATTATAAGGTAAGTAATGGGGATTTTTTTGTTTTAGGGTGGGTATGGGTTCTGGGGTACATGGGGATAGTATTTTTATCCCTATACTATCCAACACTATCCAACTTACCCTAGTGTTGCACTCACTGGAGTGGGAATAGAAATTTTTACCCCTTCACTATCCAACACTTACCCTACTGTTGCACTCCCTTGAGTGGGAATAGACATTTTTACCCCTACACTATCCAACACTTACCCTACTGTTGCACTCACAGGAGTGGAAATAGCAATTTTTACCCCTACGCTATCCAACACTTACACTACTCTTGCCCTAAAAGTATTGCGTGTTGTAATGGCATGCGTTGTAAAGGTATGCGTTGTAATGGAATGCATTGTAAATGTAGTTTCTAAAAGTGCGTTGTGATGGCATGCGTTGTAAAATCATGCATTGTAATGGATGCTGCGATGTAAAAACCGCGTTGTAAAGGCATGCGTTGTATTTGTTTGCGTTGTGACATTATATATTCAGTTCAGCCTCATTCAGACATGTCAACATTTTAAAAGTAGATATTTTGAAAGCAAATTAGGGGGAATGTATTTTGCCAATTGAAATACATTAAAGAAGAAGCAATTTCAGGTCAGAATTCTACAGTCTTCAACTAGTTCAGCCGGGAAAAAGCCTTTACATAGCAGTCATTACAACACACTACATTCACAACGCAGTCATTACAACGCAGCTGCCCTTACATCACATACAGTTACAACGAATGCCATTACAACGCATGTCACTACAACGCATGCCATTACAATGAATATCATTACAACACATGCCATTACAATGCATTATATGGTAAGTAACGGAGATTTTTTAGTTTTAGGGAGGGTATGGGTGCTGGGGTACATGGGCATAGTATTTTTATGCCTACACTATCCAACACTTACCCTACTGTTGCACTCACTGGATTGGGAATAGAAATGTTTACCCCTACACTATCCAACACTTACCCTACTGTTGCACTCACTGGAGTGGGAATAGTAATTTTTACCCCTACACTATCCAACACTTACCGTACTGTTGCACTCACTGGAGTGGGAATTGTAATTTTTACCCCTAAGCTATCCAACACTTACACTACTCTTGCCCTAAAAGTATTGCGCGTTGTAATGGCATGCATTGTAATTGTATGCGTTGTAATGGAGTGCGTTGTAAATGTAGTTTCTAAAAATGGGTGGTGATGGCATGCGGTGTAAAATCATGCATTGTAATGGATGCTGCGATGTAAAAACCGCATTGTAAAGGCATGCATTGTAATTGTTTGCGTTGTAACATCATATATTCAGTTCAGCCTCATTCAGACTTGTCAACATTTTAAAAGTAGATATTTTGAAAACAAATTAGGGGGAAGGTATTTTGCCAATTGAAATACATTAAAGAAGAAGCAATTTCAGGTCAGAATTCTACAGTCTTCAACTAGTTCAGCCAGGAAACAACCTTTACATAGCAGTCATTACAACGTACAACCTTCACAATGCATTCATTACAATGCAGCTGCCCTTACATCATATACCATTACAACGCATGCCATTACAACACATGTCACTACAACGCATGCCATTACAACACATGTCACTACAACGCATGCCATTCCAATGAATATCATTACAACGCATGCCATTACAACGCATTATAAGGTAAGTGATGGGGATTTTTTAGTTTTAGGGTGGGTATGGGTTCTGGGGTACATGGGCAGACTATTTTTATCCCTACCCTATCCAACACTTACCCTACTGTAGCACTCACTGGAGTGGGAATAGAAATGTTTACCCCTACACTATCCAACACTTACCCTACTATTGCACTCACTGGAGTGGGAATAGTAATTTTTACCCCTACACTATCCAACACTTACCGTACTGTTCACTCACTGGAGTGGGAATAGTAATTTTTACTTCTACGCTATCCAACACTTACACTACTCTTGCCCTAAAAGTATTGCGCGTTGTAATGGCATGCGTTGTAATTGTATGCGTTGTAATGGAATGCGTTGTATATGTAGTTTCTAAAAAAGGGTGGTGATGGCATGCGTTATAAAATCATGCATTGTAATGGATGCTGCAATGTAAAAACCGCGTTGTAAAGGCATGCATTGTAATTGTTTGCGTTGTAACATCATATATTCAGTTCAGCCTCATTCAGACATGTCAACATTTTAAAAGTAGATATTTTGAAAACAAATTAGGGGGAAGGTATTTTGCCAATTGAAATACATTAAAGAAGAAGCAATTTCAGGTCAGAAACAGAAAAAAACATTTTGGCTTAAACATTGGTAGTCTCAAGCTTGAATCAGGTATGCTGGCATGTATGCTCATTGAAGAGAGTTTAAGTGTTCACATTTATAGGTGGGCACCTATTGTCACAAAAGCCTTTTACCCTACTCCCCTGAACCATAATAAAGCCAAAAGTGGACTCCCATTGTCTCAATACAGGGTAGGCAAACAATAGCTGTATGTTGTATGAAGTCATTTATTAAATAGGAAAGGCCAAGTAAAACAAAGCTGGCCAGGTGATCAATGCAACAGTTCAGTACAGTGAGAGAACCACAGTCCAATAAAGTGTATCTTATATAACCAAAGGAACACATTTTTTCTGACTGGATTTGTAAATGAAAAGCATGTTTACAACTATACATTTAGTTTTTTGCCTGTGTGAGAACCACAAAAACTGCCTGCTATGCTGAGGATAAAAGGTGGGATGCCACAGCAATACCTAAAAGAATATGAATGAAAATTAATGTTTTTATGAAAATCATGTTATGTATTTGATGGCAACAAACATATTGTTAAAAAAGCAAATGTTTAGTGAGGGAAATGTGAATCAGCTGTGCTATCATTTGTGAAAGATAAAAGTGTGTTTTCACTGACAACACTATTCTTTATTTACGATTCTTTAGCCTAAAATTAAAGAATTGAAGCTCACAACTGTTTGTAAATTTGGATATGGGTGCACTGGAGAACAACCTCCATTTTGTGTGTACTGAGACTTAATGCAGTCATAGGCAGTCCAAGATGGCCGCCGTGTTGAGGGAAATCTCACTGAGGCCACTCTCTTTCTCTCACAGAGAACCAGCATAGGAAATAAATGTGCAAGGCGAATGAATGCAACAAGGGGTTTGTGGATAGTAAACAATTTAGGAATAAATAGGAAAGGGAACAATACCGGGTGTATGTAATGAATAAGAAGTGAGTGAAGTGAGGGACAGGGATAACCTGGAGAGTGTTGGGAAAGGTTGTTGTAAGGTTCAATCATTTGACCAAAGCAAGAGTGACATGAGCCAGAACCGATCTCTGTATCTAAAGCTTCTGTCACTTTTCATGTTCCTCTCTGAGAATGGTGCTTGAAGTGGGGGCTGGGCAGGGAAGCTTTAGAATGTTGGCACAGAATACTGACACAGGGCATTCTTCTCTCAGAATGTCCCAGCCAGCCTCTGCCCTGGTGGCAGAAGAGGTCAAAAGTTCAACTCAGCTGATAGAGATACCACTCAAAGTGTGTGCCCTCTTTCAGCCAGACTGCTGGATAAACTGCATATTACATTTTGGCAATAACTGGGCCCTCCTAACAAGTAAAATACTTCTACAGTCTTTAACTAGTCCAGCCGGGAAACAACCTTTACATAGCAGTCATTACAACGCACTACCTACACAACGCAGTCATTACAACGCAGCTGCCCTTACATCACATACCATTACAACGCATGCCATTACAACGCATGTCACTACAACGCATGCCATTACAATGAATATCAATACAACGCATGCCATTGCAACGCATTATAAGGTAAGTAAAGGGAATCTTTTAGTTTTAGGGTGGGTATGGGTTCTGGGGTACATGGTGATAGTATTTTTATCCCTACACTATCCAACACTATCCAACTTACCCTACTGTTGCACTCACTGGAGTGGGAATAGAAATTTTTATCCCTACACTATCCAACACTTACCCTACTGTCGCACTCACTGGAGTGGGAATAGAAATATTTTCCCCTACACTATCCAGCACTTACACTACTCTTGCCCTAAAAGTATTGCGCGTTGTAATGGTATGCGTTGTAATGGAATGCGTTGCAATGGAATGCGTTGTAAATGTAGTTTCTAAAAATGCGTTGTGATGGCATGCGTTGTAAAATCATGCATTGTAATGGATGCTGTGATGTAAAAACCGTGTTGTAAAGGCATGCGTTGTAATTGTTTGCGTTGTAACATCATATATTCAGTTCAGCCTCATTCAGACATGTCAACATTTTAAAAGTAGATATTTTGAAAACAAATTAGGGGGAATGTATTTTGCCAATTGAAATACATTAAAGGAGAAGCAATTTCAGGTCAGAATTCTACAGTCTTTAACTAGTTCAGCCGGGTAACAATCTTTACATAGCAGTCATTACAACGCACTACCTTCACAACGCAGTCATTACAACGCAGCTGCCCTTACATCACATACCATTACAACGCACGCCATTACAACGCATTATAAGGTAAGTAATGGGGATTTTTTAGTTTTAGGGTGGGTATGGGTTCTGGGGTACATGGGGATAGTATTTTTATCCGTAAACTATCCAACACTATCCAACTTACCCTACTGTTGCACTCACTGGAGTGGGAATCGACATTTTTACCCCTACACTATCCAACACTTACCCTACTGTTGCACTCACTGGAGTGGGAATAGAAATTTTTACCCCTACACTATCCAACACTTACCCTACTGTTGCACTCACTGGAGTGGGAATAGTAATTTTTACCCCTACACTATCCAACACTTACCCCACAGTTGCACCCACTGGAGTGGGAATAGTAATTTTTACCCCTACGCTATCCAACACTTACAATACTCTTGCCCTAAAAGTATTGCGCGTTGTAATGGCATGCGTTGTAATGGTATGCGTTGTAATGGAATGCGTTGTAAATGTAGTTACTAAAAATGCGTTGTGATGGCATGCGTTGTTAAATCATGCATTGTAATGGATACTGCGATGTAAAAACCGCGTTGTAAAGGCATCCGTTGTAATTGTTTGCGTTGTAACATAATATATTCAGTTTAGCCTCATTTAGACATGTCTACATTTTAAAAGTAGATATTTTGAAAGTAAATTAGGGAGAATGTATTTTGCCAATTGAAATACATTAAAGAAGAAGCAATTTCAGGTCAGAAATCTACAGTCTTCAACTAGTTTAGCCGGGAAACAACCTTCACATAGCAGTCATTACAACGCACTACCTTCACAAAGCAGTCATTATAACGCAGCTGCCCTTACATCACATACCATTACAACGCATGCCATTACAACGCATGTCACTACAACGTATGCCATTACAATGAATATCATTACAACGCATGCCATTACAACGCATTATAAGGTAAGTAATGGGAATTTTTTAGTTTTAGGGTGGGTATGGGTTCTGGGGTACATGGTGATAGTATTTTTATCCCTACATTATCCAACACTATCCAACTTACCCTACTGTTGCACTCACTGGAGTGGGAATAGAAATTTTTATCCCTACACTATCCAACACTTACCCTACTATCGCACTCACTGGAGAGGGAATAGAAATTTTTACCCCTACACTATCCATCACTTACACAACTATTGCCCAAAAAGTAATGCACGTTGTAATGGTATACGTTGTAATGGTATGCGTTGTAATGGAATGCGTTGTAAATGTAGTTTCTAAAAATGCGTTGTGATGGCATGCGTTGTAAAATCATGCATTGCAATGGATGCTGCGATGTAAAAACCGTGTTGTAAAGGCATGCGTTGTAATTGTTTGCGTTGTAACATCATATATTCAGTTCAGCCTCATTCAGACATGTCAACATTTTAAAAGTAGATATTTTGAAAACAAATTAGGGGGAATGTATTTTGCCAATTGAAATACATTAAAGAAGAAGCAATTTCAGGTCAGAATTCTACAGTCTTTAACTAGTCCAGCCGGGTAACAACCTTTACATAGCAGTCATCACAACGCACTGCCTTCACAACGCAGCTGCCCTTACATCACATACCATTACAATGCACGCAATTACAACGCATGTCACTACAACGCATGCCATTACAATGAATATCATTACAACGCATGCCATTACAACGCATTTTAAGGTAAGTGATGGGGACTTTTTTAGTTTTAGGGTGGGTATGGGTTCTGGGGTACATGGGGATAGTATTTTTATCCCTACACTATCCAACACTATCCAATTTACCCTACTGTTACACTCACTGGAGTGGGAATCAACATTTTTACCCCTACACTATCCAACACTTACCCTACTGTTGCACTCACTGGAGTGGGAATAGAAATTTTTACCCCTACACTATCCAACACTTACCCCACTGTTGCACTCACTGGAGTGGGAATAGCAATTTTTAGCCCTACGCTATCCAACACTTACACTACTCTTGCCCTAAAAGTATTGCGTGTTGTAATGTCAATGCGTTGTAAAGGCATGCGTTGTAATGAAATGCGTTTTAAATGTAGTTTCTAAAAATGCGTTGTGATGGCATGCGTTGTAAAATCATGTGTTGTAATGGATGCTGCGATGTAAAAAACGCGTTGTAAAGGCATTCGTTGTAATTGTTTGCGTTGTAACATTATATATTCAGTTCAGCCTCATTCAGACATGTCAACATTTTAAAAGTAGATATTTTGAAAACAAATTAGGGGGAATGTATTTTGCCAATTGAAATACATTAAAGAAGAAGAAATTTCAGGTCAGAAACAGAAAAAAACATTTTGGCTAAAACATTGGTAGTCTCAAGCTTGAATCAGGTATCCTGGCATGTATGCTCATTGAAGAGAGTTTAAGTGTTCACATTTATAGGTGGGCACCTATTGTCACAAAAGCCTTTTACCCTACTCCCCTGAACCATAATGAAGCCAAAAGTGGACTCCTATTGTTTCAATACAGGGTAGGCAAACAATAGCTGTATGTTGTATGAAGTCATTTATTAAATAGGAAAGGCCAAGTAAAACAAAGCTGGCCAGGTGATGAATGCAACAGTTCAGTACAGTGAGAGAACCACAGTCCAATAAAGTGTATCTTATATAACCAAAGGAACACATTTTTTCTGACTGGATTTGTAAATGAAAAGCATGTTTACAACTACACATTTAGTTTTTTGCCTGTGTGAGAACCACAAAAACTGCCTGCTATGCTGAGGATAAAAGGTGTGATGCCACAGCAATACCTAAAAGAATATGAATGAAAATTAATGTTTTTATGAAAATCATGTTATGTATTTGATGGCAACAAACATATTGTTAAAAAAGCAAATGTTTAGTGAGGGAAATGTGAATCAGCTGTGCTATCATTTTTAAAAGATAAAAGTGTGTTTTCACTGATAACACTATTCTTTGTTTACGATTCTTTAGCATAAAATTAAAGAATTGAAGCTCACAACTGTTTGTAAATTTGGATATGGGTGCACTGGAGAACAACCTCTATTTTGTGTGAACTGATACTTAATGCAGTCAGAGGCAGTCCAAGATGGCCGCCGTGTTGAGGGAAATCTCACTGAGGCCACTCTCTTTCTCTCACAGAGAACCAGCATAGGAAATAAATGTGCAAGGCAAATGAATGCAACAAGGGGTTTGTGGATAGTAACCAATTTAGGAATAAATAGAAAAGGGAACAATACCGGGTGTATGTAATGAATATGAAGTGAGTGAAGTGAGGGACAGGGATAACCTGGAGAGTGTTGGGAAAGGTTGTTGTAAGGTTCAATCATTTGGCCAAAGCAAGAGTGACATGAGCCAGAACCGATCTCTGTATCTAAAGCTTCTGTCACTTTTCATGTTCCTCTCTGAGAAGGGTGCTTGAAGTGGGGGCTGGGCAGGGAAGCTTTAGAATGTTGGCACAGAATACTGACACAGGGCATTCTTCTCTCAGAATGTCCCAGCCAGCCTCTGCCCTGGTGGCAGAAGAGGTCAAAAGTTCAACTCAGCTGATAGAGATACCACTCAAAGTGTGTGCCCTCTTTCATTCAGACTGCTGGATAAACTGCATATTACTTTTTGGCAATAACTGGGCCCTCCTAACAAGCAAAATACTTCTACAGTCTTTAACTAGTCCAGCCGGGAAACAACCTTTACATAGCAGTCATTACATTGCACTACCTACACAACGCAGTCATTACAACGCAGCTGCCCTTACATCACATACCATTACAACGCATGCCATTACAACGCATGTCACTAGAACGCATGCCATTACAATGAATATCATTACAACGCATGCCATTACAACGCATTATAAGGTAAGTAATGGGGATTTTCTTGTTTTAGGGTGGGTATGGGTTCTGGGGTACATGGGGATAGTATTTTTATCCCTACACTATCCAACACTTACCCTACTGTTTCACTCACTGGAGTGGGAATAGAAATGTTTACCCCTACACTATCCAACACTTACCCTACTGTTGCACTCACTTGAGTGGGAATAGTAATTTTTACCCCTACACTATCCAACACTTACAATACTCTTGCCCTAAAAGTATTGCGCGTTGTAATGGCATGCGTTGTAATGGTATGCGTTGTAATGGAATGCGTTGTAAATGTAGTTACTAAAAATGCGTTGTGATGGCATGCGTTGTAAAATCATGCATTGTAATGGATACTGCGATGTAAAAACCGCGCTGTAAAGGCATCCGTTGTAAATGTTTGCGTTGTAACATCATATATTCAGTTTAGCCTCATTCAGACAGGTCTACAATTTAAAAGTAGATGTTTTGAAAGTGAATTAGGGAGAATGTATTTTGCCAATTGAAATACATTTAAGAAGAAGCAATTTCAGGTCAGAAATCTACAGTCTTCAAATAGTTCAGCCGGGAAACAATCTTTACATAGCAGTCATTACAACGTACTACCTTCACAACGCAGTCATTATAACGCAGCTGCCCTTACATCACATACCATTACAACGCATGCCATTACAACGCATGTCACTGCAACGTATGCCACTACAATGAATATCATTACAACGCATGCCATTACATCGCATTATACTGTAAGTAATGGGAATTTTTTAGTTTTAGGGTGGGTATGGGTTCTGGGGTACATGGGGATAGTATTTTTATCCCTATACTATCCAACACTATCCAACTTACCCTACTGTTGCACCCAGTGGAGTGGGAATAGAATTTTTTACCCCTACACTATCCAACACTTACCCTATTGTTGCACTCACTGGAGTGGGAATAGACATTTTTACCCCTACACTATCCAACACTTACCCTACTGTTGCACTCACAGGAGTGGGAATAGCAATTTTTACCCCTACGCTATCCAACACTTACACTACTCTTGTCCTAAAAGTATTGCGTGTTGTAATGGCATGCGTTGTAAAGGTATGCGTTGTAATGGGATGCGTTGTAAATGTAGTTTCTAAAAGTGCGTTGTGATGGCATGCGTTGTAAAATCATGCATTGTAATGGATGCTGCAATGTAAAAACCGCGTTGTAAAGGCATGCGTTGTAATTGTTTGCGTTGTACCATCATATATTCAGTTCAGCCTCATTCAGACATGTCAACATTTTAAAAGTAGATATTTTGAAAGCAAATTAGGGGGAATGTGTTTTGCCAATTGAAATACATTGAAGAAGAAGCAATGTCAGGTCAGAATTCTACAGTCTTCAACTAGTTCAGCCAGGAAACAGCCTTTACATAGCAGTCATTACAACGCACTACATTCACAACGCAGTCATTACAACGCAGCTGCCCTTACATCACATACCATTACAACGCATGCCATTACAACGCATGTCACTACAACGCATGCCATTACAATAAATATCATTACAACGCATGCCATTACAACGCATTATAAGGTAAGTAATGGGGATTTTTTAGTTTTAGGGTGGGTATGGGTTCTGGGGTACATGGGGATAGTATTTTTATCCCTATACTATCCAACACTATCCAACTTGCCCTAGTGTTGCACTCACTGGAGTGGGAATAGAAATCTTTACCCCTTCACTATCCAACACTTACCCTACTGTTGCACTCCCTTGAGTGGGAATAGACATTTTTACCCCTACACTATCCAACACTTACCCTACTGTTGCACTCACAGGAGTGGAAATAGCAATTTTTACCCCTACGCTATCCAACACTTACACTACTCTTGCCCTAAAAGTATTGCGTGTTGTAATGGCATGCGTTGTAAAGGTATGCGTTGTAATGGAATGCATTGTAAATGTAGTTTCTAAAAGTGCGTTGTGATGGCATTCGTTGTAAAATCATGCATTGTAATGGATGCTGCGATGTAAAAACCGCGTTGTAAAGGCATGCGTTGTATTTGTTTGCGTTGTGACATTATATATTCAGTTCAGCCTCATTCAGACATGTCAACATTTTAAAAGTAGATATTTTGAAAGCAAATTAGGGGGAATGTATTTTGCCAATTGAAATACATTAAAGAAGAAGCAATTTCAGGTCAGAATTCTACAGTCTTCAACTAGTTCAGCAGGGAAAAAGCCTTTACATAGCAGTCATTACAACACACTACATTCACAACGCAGTCATTACAACGCAGCTGCCCTTACATCACATACAGTTACAACGAATGCCATTACAACGCATGTCACTACAACGCATGCCATTACAATGAATATCATTACAACACATGCCATTACAATGCATTATATGGTAAGTAACGGAGATTTTTTAGTTTTAGGGAGGGTATGGGTGCTGGGGTACATGGGCATAGTATTTTTATGCCTACACTATCCAACACTTACCCTACTGTTGCACTCACTGGATTGGGAATAGAAATGTTTACCCCTACACTATCCAACACTTACCCTACTGTTGCACTCACTGGAGTGGGAATAGTAATTTTTACCCCTACACTATCCAACACTTACCGTACTGTTGCACTCACTGGAGTGGGAATTGTAATTTTTACCCCTAAGCTATCCAACACTTACACTACTCTTGCCCTAAAAGTATTGCGCGTTGTAATGGCATGCATTGTAATTGTATGCGTTGTAATGGAGTGCGTTGTAAATGTAGTTTCTAAAAATGGGTGGTGATGGCATGCGGTGTAAAATCATGCATTGTAATGGATGCTGCGATGTAAAAACCGCATTGTAAAGGCATGCATTGTAATTGTTTGCGTTGTAACATCATATATTCAGTTCAGCCTCATTCAGACTTGTCAACATTTTAAAAGTAGATATTTTGAAAACAAATTAGGGGGAAGGTATTTTGCCAATTGAAATACATTAAAGAAGAAGCAATTTCAGGTCAGAATTCTACAGTCTTCAACTAGTTCAGCCAGGAAACAACCTTTACATAGCAGTCATTACAACGCACAACCTTCACAATGCAGTCATTACAATGCAGCTGCCCTTACATCATATACCATTACAACGCATGCCATTACAACACATGTCACTACAACGCATGCCATTACAACACATGTCACTACAACGCATGCCATTCCAATGAATATCATTACAACGCATGCCATTACAACGCATTATAAGGTAAGTGATGGGGATTTTTTAGTTTTAGGGTGGGTATGGGTTCTGGGGTACATGGGCAGACTATTTTTATCCCTACCCTATCCAACACTTACCCTACTGTAGCACTCACTGGAGTGGGAATAGAAATGTTTACCCCTACACTATCCAACACTTACCCTACTATTGCACTCACTGGAGTGGGAATAGTAATTTTTACCCCTACACTATCCAACACTTACCGTACTGTTCACTCACTGGAGTGGGAATAGTAATTTTTACTTCTACGCTATCCAACACTTACACTACTCTTGCCCTAAAAGTATTGCGCGTTGTAATGGCATGCGTTGTAATTGTATGCGTTGTAATGGAATGCGTTGTATATGTAGTTTCTAAAAAAGGGTGGTGATGGCATGCGTTATAAAATCATGCATTGTAATGGATGCTGCGATGTAAAAACCGCGTTGTAAAGGCATGCATTGTAATTGTTTGCGTTGTAACATCATATATTCAGTTCAGCCTCATTCAGACTTGTCAACATTTTAAAAGTAGATATTTTGAAAACAAATTAGGGGGAAGGTATTTTGCCAATTGAAATACATTAAAGAAGAAGCAATTTCAGGTCAGAATTCTACAGTCTTCAACTAGTTCAGCCAGGAAACAACCTTTACATAGCAGTCATTACAACGTACAACCTTCACAATGCATTCATTACAATGCAGCTGCCCTTACATCATATACCATTACAACGCATGCCATTACAACGCATGTCACTACAACGCATGCTATTACAATGAATATCATTACAACGCATGCCATTACAACGCATTATAAGGTAAGTAATGGGGATTTTTTAGTTTTAGGGTGGGTATGGGTTCTGGGGTACATGGGGATAGTATTTTTATCCGTAAACTATCCAACACTATCCAACTTACCCTACTGTTGCACTCACTGGAGTGGGAATCGACATTTTTACCCCTACACTATCCAACACTTACCCTACTGTTGCACTCACTGGAGTGGGAATAGAAATTTTTACCCCTACACTATCCAACACTTACCCCACAGTTGCACCCACTGGAGTGGGAATAGTAATTTTTACCCCTACGCTATCCAACACTTACAATACTCTTGCCCTAAAAGTATTGCGCGTTGTAATGGCATGCGTTGTAATGGTATGCGTTGTAATGGAATGCGTTGTAAATGTAGTTACTAAAAATGCGTTGTGATGGCATGCGTTGTTAAATCATGCATTGTAATGGATACTGCGATGTAAAAACCGCGTTGTAAAGGCATCCGTTGTAATTGTTTGCGTTGTAACATAATATATTCAGTTTAGCCTCATTTAGACATGTCTACATTTTAAAAGTAGATATTTTGAAAGTAAATTAGGGAGAATGTATTTTGCCAATTGAAATACATTAAAGAAGAAGCAATTTCAGGTCAGAAATCTACAGTCTTCAACTAGTTTAGCCGGGAAACAACCTTCACATAGCAGTCATTACAACGCACTACCTTCACAAAGCAGTCATTATAACGCAGCTGCCCTTACATCACATACCATTACAACGCATGCCATTACAACGCATGTCACTACAACGTATGCCATTACAATGAATATCATTACAACGCATGCCATTACAACGCATTATAAGGTAAGTAATGGGAATTTTTTAGTTTTAGGGTGGGTATGGGTTCTGGGGTACATGGTGATAGTATTTTTATCCCTACATTATCCAACACTATCCAACTTACCCTACTGTTGCACTCACTGGAGTGGGAATAGAAATTTTTATCCCTACACTATCCAACACTTACCCTACTATCGCACTGACTGGAGTGGGAATAGAAATTTTTACCCCTACACTATCCATCACTTACACAACTATTGCCCAAAAAGTAATGCACGTTGTAATGGTATACGTTGTAATGGTATGCGTTGTAATGGAATGCGTTGTAAATGTAGTTTCTAAAAATGCGTTGTGATGGCATGCGTTGTAAAATCATGCATTGCAATGGATGCTGCGATGTAAAAACCGTGTTGTAAAGGCATGCGTTGTAATTGTTTGCGTTGTAACATCATATATTCAGTTCAGCCTCATTCAGACATGTCAACATTTTAAAAGTAGATATTTTGAAAACAAATTAGGGGGAATGTATTTTGCCAATTGAAATACATTAAAAAAGAAGCAATTTCAGGTCAGAATTCTACAGTCTTTAACTAGTCCAGCCGGGTAACAACCTTTACATAGCAGTCATCACAACGCACTGCCTTCACAACGCAGCTGCCCTTACATCACATACCATTACAATGCACGCAATTACAACGCATGTCACTACAACGCATGCCATTACAATGAATATCATTACAACGCATGCCATTACAACGCATTTTAAGGTGAGTAATGGGGACTTTTTTAGTTTTAGGGTGGGTATGGGTTCTGGGGTACATGGGGATAGTATTTTTATCCCTACACTATCCAACACTATCCAATTTACCCTACTGTTACACTCACTGGAGTGGGAATCAACATTTTTACCCCTACACTATCCAACACTTACCCTACTGTTGCACTCACTGGAGTGGGAATAGAAATTTTTACCCCTACACTATCCAACACTTACCCCACTGTTACACTCACTGGAGTGGGAATAGCAATTTTTAGCCCTACGCTATCCAACACTTACACTACTCTTGCCCTAAAAGTATTGCGTGTTGTAATGGCAATGCGTTGTAAAGGCATGCGTTGTAATGAAATGCGTTTTAAATGTAGTTTCTAAAAATGCGTTGTGATGGCATGCGTTGTAAAATCATGTGTTGTAATGGATGCTGCGATGTAAAAATGCGTTGTAAAGGCATTCGTTGTAATTGTTTGCGTTGTAACATTATATATTCAGTTCAGCCTCATTCAGACATGTCAACATTTTAAAAGTAGATATTTTGAAAACAAATTAGGGGGAATGTATTTTGCCAATTGAAATACATTAAAGAAGAAGAAATTTCAGGTCAGAAACAGAAAAAAACATTTTGGCTAAAACATTGGTAGTCTCAAGCTTGAATCAGGTATCCTGGCATGTATGCTCATTGAAGAGAGTTTAAGTGTTCACATTTATAGGTGGGCACCTATTGTCACAAAAGCCTTTTACCCTACTCCCCTGAACCATAATGAAGCCAAAAGTGGACTCCTATTGTTTCAATACAGGGTAGGCAAACAATAGCTGTATGTTGTATGAAGTCATTTATTAAATAGGAAAGGCCAAGTAAAACAAAGCTGGCCAGGTGATGAATGCAACAGTTCAGTACAGTGAGAGAACCACAGTCCAATAAAGTGTATCTTATATAACCAAAGGAACACATTTTTTCTGACTGGATTTGTAAATGAAAAGCATGTTTACAACTACACATTTAGTTTTTTGCCTGTGTGAGAACCACAAAAACTGCCTGCTATGCTGAGGATAAAAGGTGTGATGCCACAGCAATACCTAAAAGAATATGAATGAAAATTAATGTTTTTATGAAAATCATGTTATGTATTTGATGGCAACAAACATATTGTTAAAAAAGCAAATGTTTAGTGAGGGAAATGTGAATCAGCTGTGCTATCATTTTTAAAAGATAAAAGTGTGTTTTCACTGATAACACTATTCTTTGTTTACGATTCTTTAGCATAAAATTAAAGAATTGAAGCTCACAACTGTTTGTAAATTTGGATATGGGTGCACTGGAGAACAACCTCTATTTTGTGTGAACTGATACTTAATGCAGTCAGAGGCAGTCCAAGATGGCCGCCGTGTTGAGGGAAATCTCACTGAGGCCACTCTCTTTCTCTCACAGAGAACCAGCATAGGAAATAAATGTGCAAGGCAAATGAATGCAACAAGGGGTTTGTGGATAGTAACCAATTTAGGAATAAATAGAAAAGAGAACAATACCGGGTGTATGTAATGAATATGAAGTGAGTGAAGTGAGGGACAGGGATAACCTGGAGAGTGTTGGGAAAGGTTGTTGTAAGGTTCAATCATTTGGCCAAAGCAAGAGTGACATGAGCCAGAACCGATCTCTGTATCTAAAGCTTCTGTCACTTTTCATGTTCCTCTCTGAGAAGGGTGCTTGAAGTGGGGGCTGGGCAGGGAAGCTTTAGAATGTTGGCACAGAATACTGGCACAGGGCATTCTTCTCTCAGAATGTCCCAGCCAGCCTCTGCCCTGGTGGCAGAAGAGGTCAAAAGTTCAACTCAGCTGATAGAGATACCACTCAAAGTGTGTGCCCTCTTTCATTCAGACTGCTGGATAAACTGCATATTACTTTTTGGCAATAACTGGGCCCTCCTAACAAGCAAAATACTTCTACAGTCTTTAACTAGTCCAGCCGGGAAACAACCTTTACATAGCAGTCATACATTGCACTACCTACACAACGCAGTCATTACAACGCAGCTGCCCTTACATCACATACCATTACAACGCATGCCATTACAACGCATGTCACTAGAACGCATGCCATTACAATGAATATCATTACAACGCATGCCATTACAACGCATTATAAGGTAAGTAATGGGGATTTTCTTGTTTTAGGGTGGGTATGGGTTCTGGGGTACATGGGGATAGTATTTTTATCCCTACACTATCCAACACTTACCCTACTGTTTCACTCACTGGAGTGGGAATAGAAATGTTTACCCCTACACTATCCAACACTTACCCTACTGTTGCACTCACTTGAGTGGGAATAGTAATTTTTACCCCTACACTATCCAACACTTACAATACTCTTGCCCTAAAAGTATTGCGCGTTGTAATGGCATGCGTTGTAATGGTATGCGTTGTAATGGAATGCGTTGTAAATGTAGTTACTAAAAATGCGTTGTGATGGCATGCGTTGTAAAATCATGCATTGTAATGGATACTGCGATGTAAAAACCGCGCTGTAAAGGCATCCGTTGTAATTGTTTGCGTTGTAACATCATATATTCAGTTTAGCTTCATTCAGACAGGTCTACAATTTAAAAGTAGATGTTTTGAAAGTGAATTAGGGAGAATGTATTTTGCCAATTGAAATACATTTAAGAAGAAGCAATTTCAGGTCAGAAATCTACAGTCTTCAAATAGTTCAGCCGGGAAACAATCTTTACATAGCAGTCATTACAACGTACTACCTTCACAACGCAGTCATTATAACGCAGCTGCCCTTACATCACATACCATTACAACGCATGCCATTACAACGCATGTCACTGCAACGTATGCCACTACAATGAATATCATTACAACGCATGCCATTACATCGCATTATACTGTAAGTAATGGGAATTTTTTAGTTTTAGGGTGGGTATGGGTTCTGGGGTACATGGGGATAGTATTTTTATCCCTATACTATCCAACATTATCCAACTTACCCTACTGTTGCACTCAGTGGAGTGGGAATAGAATTTTTTACCCCTACACTATCCAACACTTACCCTATTGTTGCACTCACTGGAGTGGGAATAGACATTTTTACCCCTACACTATCCAACACTTACCCTACTGTTGCACTCACAGGAGTGGGAATAGCAATTTTTACCCCTACGCTATCCAACACTTACACTACTCTTGTCCTAAAAGTATTGCGTGTTGTAATGGCATGCGTTGTAAAGGTATGCGTTGTAATGGAATGCGTTGTAAATGTAGTTTCTAAAAGTGCGTTGTGATGGCATGCGTTGTAAAATCATGCATTGTAATGGATGCTGCAATGTAAAAACCGCGTTGTAAAGGCATGCGTTGTAATTGTTTGCGTTGTACCATCATATATTCAGTTCAGCCTCATTCAGACATGTCAACATTTTAAAAGTAGATATTTTGAAAGCAAATTATGTGTTTTGCCAATTGAAATACATTGAAGAAGAAGCAATGTCAGGTCAGAATTCTACAGTCTTCAACTAGTTCAGCCAGGAAACAGCCTTTACATAGCAGTCATTACAACGCACTACATTCACAACGCAGTCATTACAACGCAGCTGCCCTTACATCACATACCATTACAACGCATGCCATTACAACGCATGTCACTACAACGCATGCCATTACAATGAATATCATTACAACACATGCCATTAGAATGCATTATAAGGTAAGTAATGGAGATTTTTTACTTTTAGGGAGGGTATGGGTTCTGGGGTACATGGGCGTAGTATTTTTATCCCTATACTATCCAACACTATCCAACTTACCCTACTGTTGCACTCACTGGAGTTGGAATAGAATTTTTTACCCCTACACTATCCAACACTTACCCTACTGTTGCACTCACTGGAGTGGGAATAGAAATGTTTACCCCTACACTATCCAACACTTACCCTACTGTTGCACTCACTGGAGTGGGAATAGTAATTTTTACCCTTGCACTATCCAACACTTACAATACTCTTGGCCTAAAAGTATTGCGCGTTGTAATGGCATGCGGTGTAATGACATGAGTTGTAATGGAATGCGTTGTAAATGTAGTTTCTAAAAATGTGTTGTGCTGGCATGCGTTGTAAAATCATGCGCTGTAATGAATGCTGCGATGTAAAAACCGTGTTGTAAAGGCATGCGTTGTAATTGTTAGCGTTGTAACATCATATATTCAGTTCAGCCTCATTCAGACATGTCAACATTTTAAAAGTAGATCTTTTGAAAACAAATTAAGGGGAATGTATTTTGCCAATTAAAATACATTAAAGAAGAAGAAATTTCAGGTCAGATACAGAAAAAAACATTTTGGCTTAAACATTGGTAGTCTCAAGCTTGAATCAGGTATGCTGGCATGTATGCTCTTTGAAGAGAGTTTAAATGTTCAGATTTATAGGTGGGCACCTATTGTCACAAAAGCCTTTTACCCTACTCCCCTACACCATAATAAAGCCAAAAGTGGACTCCCATTGTCTCAATACAGGGTAGGCAAACAATAGCTGTATGTTGTATGAAGTCATTTATTAAATAGGAAAGGCCAAGTAAAACAAAGCTGGCCAGGTGATCAATGCAACAGTTCAGTACAGTGAGAGAACCACAGTCCAATAAAGTGTATCTTATATAACCAAAGGAACACATTTTTTCTGACTGGATTTGTAAATGAAAAGCATGTTTACAACTATACATTTTGTTTTTTGCCTGTGTGAGAACCACATAAACTGCCTGCTATGCTGAGGATAAAAGGTGTGATGCCACAGCAATACCTAAAAGAATATGAATGAAAATGTATGTTTTTATGAAAATCATGTTATGTATTTGATGGCAACAAACATATTGTTAAAAAAGCAAATGTTTAGTGAGGGAAATGTGAATCAGCTGTGCTATCATTTGTGAAAGATAAAAGTGTGTTTTCACTGAAAACACTATCCTTTGTTTATGATTCTTTAGCCTAAAATTAAAGAATTGAAGCACACAACTGTTTGTGAATTTGTATATGGGTGCACTAAAGAATAACCTCGATTTTGTGTGAACTGAGACTTAATGCAGTCAGAGGCAGTCTAAGATGGCCGCCGCGCTGAGGGAAATCTCACTGAGGCCACTCTCTTTCTCTCACAGAGAACCAGCATAGGAAATAAATGAGCAAGGCAAATGAATGCAACAAGGGGGTGTGGATAGTAAACAATTTAGGAATGAATAGAAAAGGGAACAATACCAGGTGTATGTAATGAATATGAAGTGAGTGAAGTGAGGGACAGGGATAACCTGGAGAGTGTTGGGTAAGGTGGTTGTAAGGTTCAATCATTTGGCCAAAGCAAGAGTGACATGAGCCAGAACTGATCTCTGTATCTAAAGCTTCTGTCACTTTTCGTGTTCCTCTCTGAGAAGGGTGCTTGAAGTGGGGGCTGGGCAGGGAAGCTTTAGAATGTTGGCACAGAATACTGACACAGGGCATTCTTCTCTCAGAATGTCCCAGCCAGTCTCTGCCCTGGTGGCAGAAGAGGTCAAAAGTTCAACCCAGCTGATAGAGATACCACTCAAAGTGTGTGCCCTCTTTCAGCCAGACTGCTGGATAAACTGCATATTAATTTTTGGCAATAACTGGGCCCTCCTAACAAGCAAAATACTTCTACAGTCTTTAACTAGTCCAGCCGGGAAACAACCTTTACATAGCAGTCA
Source organism: Lissotriton vulgaris (assembly GCF_964263255.1). Lineage (NCBI taxonomy): Eukaryota > Metazoa > Chordata > Amphibia > Caudata > Salamandridae > Lissotriton > Lissotriton vulgaris. The sequence goes on from NC_141694.1 coordinate 1,648,253,993, forward strand.
TTACAACGCACTACCTTCACAACGCAGTCATTACAACACAGCTGCCCTCACATAACATACCATTACAACGCATGCCATTACAACGCATGTCACTACAACGCATGCCATTACAATGAATATCAATACAACGCATGCCATTGCAACGCATTATAAGGTAAGTAATGGGGATTTTTTAGTTTTAGGGTGGGTATGGGTTTTGGGGTTCATGGGGATAGTATTCTTATCCCTACACTATCCAATACTTACCCTACGGTTGCACTCACTGGAGTGGGAATAGAAATGTTTACCCCTACACTATCCGACACTTACCCTACTAGTGCACTCACTGGAGTGGGAATAGTAATTTTTACCCCTACGCTATCTAACACTTACACTACTCCTGCCCTAAAAGTATTGTGCGTTGTAATGTCATGCGTTGTAATGGTATGCGTTGTAATGGAATGCGTTGTAAATTTAGTTTCTAAAAATGCGTTGTGAGGGCATGCGTTGTAAAATCATGCGTTGTAATGGATGCTGCGATGTAAAAGCCAGGTTGTAAAGGCATGCGTTGTAACTGTTTGCGTTGTAACATCATATATTCGGTTCAGCCTCATTCAGACATGTCAACATTTTAAAAGTAGATATTTTCGAAACAAATTAGGGGGAATGTATTTTGCCAATTGATATACATTAAAGAAGAAGCAATTTCAGGCCCTAGTTAGACCCTCTTGTATGACCTGTAACTGGATGCTTTGCTAGGTCACGATATTGGCTTCAATGCACTGCTTTTAGATCTACTCCTGCAGCAACTATGATTGAAGGACAACTAGACTGATGCCAGCTTGTAGAGGCCAACCAGTTGTGCCTATGTTACATGTAGTCAGCGGCAAACTGAGTTCTAAAGTTGTATTTGGGTATCTGGCTCTGTATGGTTATACAAAGTACCTCTGTAACTCTGTCTCCTGAGTCACTGTGATTTTAGACCAGCCCATTGTAAGTGTGAGCACAATGTTCATGGGTCAGATCAAGCCGAGGAATCACAAGCATGAGTGTAGCTGTATCACAAGGTAGACAAGAGCCACCTCAACCCGATTGTGAAGCTCGAAGGAGGACGTCTGAAGCAGGGCCCCTAGCTCAGAAGGGGAAATCCTCACAGATCCACAGGGTAGGAGGGGATAATGTGTAATCCTGCTTACAGCTTACAGGCTCTGTTAAAAAATCAAGCCTTAACCCTTCAGACCTGGGAAACTATCGCCCTATCTCGTTGCTCCCTGGAGTTAGTAAAATTATTGAAAAATATTTTAATTTAATACTATCAGCGCACTTGGAGACTCATAATCTCCATCTTACTCAAACCGGTTTCCGCCCATTACAGGGAACAGAGACGGCCCTTCTCTCTGTGGTGGAAGAGTTATGAAGGATAGTCGACGCCGGTGGCACCGCGGTGGTCCTCCTTTTGGACCTCAGCACGGCCTTTGATACTGTAAACCATCAGATTTTGATCCATAGGCTCCATAAATCAGGTATCACTGGTACTGCCCTGGCCTGGCTAAAATCTTTTCTGAACAGCAGATCCTTCCATGTTTTTGACATGGAAGTCACGTCCAAACGGACACCCCTTCGTTGTGGAGTGCCGCAGGGATCTTCTTTAAGTCCCACTTTGTTTAATGTTTATACCTGCACTCTTGCGGAGGCAGTTTTACCCTTTGGAGTCCACATAGTCTCCTATGCGGATGATACACAACTGGTGATTGCGCTCAATAAAGCGGAAAGCTCTCCTTCCAGTCTTCGTCCTTGCATGGAAGAAATTGCAAGATGGATGAGCAACTCCTTCCTAAAATTTAATAGGGAAAAGAGTGAAATCATGATTTTGGGTAACCACTCCCCCCTTGATTTGACTGAAATCTGGCCTAGATCCATGGGCTCCTACCCCACTCCTAAAACCAGTTAAAGAATCTGGGCGTTTGGATGAACCATAAACTTACATTTAAATCTCAGGCCCGGAAGACATCTGCCTCTTGCTACTGGATCCTTAAAATGATCCGGAAAAACCTCCCCCTCCTCCCCTTCCAGGCAAGAAAAATAATGGTCCAAGCGCTGGTGTTATCCAGATTGGATTTTGCTAATGCCCTTTACTTGGGTTCCCCTGCTGCTACTATCTCCAAATTACAGACAACTCAAAATTGGGCTGCACGACTTCTTTTGGGCATCCCCAACCATCACTCTGCTAAACCTGCCCTTAAATCACTCCATTGGCTGCCAGTCCAGGAGAGAGTTAAGTTCAAAGCCTTGTGTATTGCTCATAAGTCTATGTTTAAAACCGGACCCTCTATTCTCCAGGGCATTATTCAGCCTTATGAGCCCAAGAGATCCCTTCGCTCCGAAACCCAGAACTTGGCCATTATTCCTAGAATTAGGAAGGCAAGAAGCGGAGGTCGATCTTTCTCATTTAACGCTGCTGGACTCTGGAACTCCCTTCCTCTTCACCTCCGCATAGAATCCAACCACTTTTCCTTTCGTAGATCCCTGAAAACATTCCTCTTTCTAAACTGAGTAACATCCCCCTGTTTTAACACCTTGGCTGCTAAGGCAATTCTTCCCGGGTGCTGAAATTTTTGAATTGCCATTCTTCATGACGAGCTCAGCTCATCATAAGCACAGCTCAACTGTGCATCATGACGAGCTGAGCTCGTCATGAGCATCGAAAGGGTTAAACTGTAAGCGCTGGGATGCCTCCGGGCAGCCATGCGCTATATAAATGCTTTTTACAATTACAATTACAGAAAACATGGGCAGCAGAATTCACCAATTGATTCATTAAGGAGAAAATGCCTGAAGCTGCTAGTTCTGCTAGGTCCTAGCCAGAAAACAGCCTGTGTTTTTATTGGGGGTTGTCCATTGGATTGACCCAGCCAGAAACCACTTCCCCCTAGGACAGAAGTGCAAATCTAGCAGGCCTTGTCCTAATCTGGAGATTGTGTGCTGAAGGGAGGATCACAGAAATGCACAACAGCTCGAGCCACCATGATGAGGACGAGGAAGTTCCCATGGAGGGTCCCGCAAACATTGAGGGAAGCCTAAAGGCGAATGTGATCTTGACAGTCAGCCTGTTAATGTTACAGTAAAGGAGGCTCATCTAACTCACCTACATGACAGAATAGGATGCACTGTATCATAACTTTGAGAGCAGGTATAAGATGTGAATTAATAGTCAAAACTACAACATCAGATATACTAAAGTAATGTGTGAGGAGGGTAGCTCAGTTGGTAAGGACACATCTTATGATTTACCATCAAAACACCAACAAATAGGCAAAGCTGTTGATTTGACTTAAGTAAAACAGTACTTTAATGCAAGCTATTGCCAAAGATCATTGGCACTATAGATAATTAAGAACAAATGTGGCATGAGCAGTCTATCATTTAGTGTGCCCTAAAGTCTGTCTCAAGCAAAAGGGAAGGAAAGCACGAAGAATAGTGTTTTCATGTCACCAATGCCTGCAGGTGTAGCCTTAGTGTAGGGCTTTGCTGTAGCCTTAGGTGTAGGGCTTCGGTGTAGCCCTACTCCCCGGGAAACACAGTGAAGGTAATGGTCATCAACCGGAGACACTCAAGCTAGAGGAGGAGGGAAAACACAGCTGCACTTTGATTAGAAATGATACGCTTTGGTAAAGAAATAAACATGGAAACGCTGGAACTTAATGTTTATAATGAATCCAAAGGGCTGACTTGCTTTCTTTTTTAGAGACGGAAATTCATCGAAATCCCCAAAACATGCAACTCAGATGGGTCCTTCAGAAAAGGCGTGTTTTGCCTAAGGTGAAATTTCACCTTATTTTCATCTCACCTGAACCGGTTAGGATATCTATCACTCCTACCTTTTCTTCTCTCTCTAATAGTATATATATTTATAAATATATACATATATATGTATATATATATATCATGTTCCCTGGTAATCTCTCTCTCTCTCTCTTTCTCTCTCTCTCGTTATTCTTTCTCACTCTCATTCACATCTTCTCTCCCTCTCTCTCACTTAGTCACCCCAGGACAGCCTACCAACCATGACAATGATTGTCAGGTCATTTATATTGTATAGTGAAACTTTGCTAAGGCTGGGGTGGGACTACGTCGCTTAGCAACCAACCCATGAAGAGCTCAGGATCATACATTCTTAAGCCCACAGCAACTCAGAAGAGACTGGGTCTTTCGCACTTCATCATAGTCTGAAAGAAGATGTGCTAGGCCACTGTACTTGGCACCACCTTTACAGAGGAACCCAACCTAACTCAACCAAATTCCTGCTAGAGGCCTGAGTAGTATATATCATCGGGAGTAAAAGCCAGCAGAGGGGACCCTGACTCACACCTTTACCACTACCCTAATTCCATAGATCGTATGCTCGAAAGGGAAAAAGGGGTAGTGAGCACCAAGATCACCCTCTCAGAAAGGAGAATGTTGTTAAATCTAGGCTCTCCAACTCTGGCCTCACAACCCCTACAGACCTTCCAGCCTCTCAACAGAGGCTCATACAGATCTTGACCTACCTGCCACCCCATTCCAGGGTCTAATTCCCAGTTCCACATAGAAACCACAATCCCTGGCCTTGGTGGAAGCCACCAGTGTGGAGAATGACAACCATTCCCCTGACCATACCACTTCCTTGCCCCCCGCAAATCCAAAAGGGTAACAAGCCCAAAACAAACAAGCAAGGGAGCTAAGGCCACAAACCCCGCTTCCTCTAACAAATCAAGTTGCTTACCAGATAAAGCTTTGCAGTGCGACCTGCATCCTCAGTCCCTCCTGACCGCGAAAAACGAGGGTCCTCAAGAACCCCCATCCCAGTACATGTCCATGCTAGTTGTAAGCTGTACAAACAGATTAATAGATTATTCTAAGGGCAGAGCTTGTTCCCTTAGTAGCTCGCCTCGATGCTCTGGACATCAAAATAGAGGCCCTTAGGAGTCCTCCTCCCCCTGCGGTAGGAATTACATCTCCCCCCACTATTGTGCTGTTACATCAAGCTGAGCAAGTAAGGCCCAACCCTTTCCCTTTATTGTAAACGGCCTGTCTGCTTGAATGTAAAATTTGAGAGGGCGCAGCAGGCTTAGTGGGTAATCCAGAGGGACGAGCCTGGAGTAACAAAAATGCAGTGGGTGGAAAGAAAAGGCATGTCCAGCACAAATGGCCATTTAGGAAGAGCAAAACGAAAAGATAATGGGCGGAATGTTTAACAATGCAAACATTCACCCCAGTCACATGTCTGGGTTGAATCCATTGTTTTTTGCTCACCACATCATCCCAGTCTGTACCCAGCCATGGTGAATGTTTGACAATGTTCACATTCTGTCCATCATCTTTCTGTGTTGCTATAGTCACTCTAAGTGCAAAAGGTATGCCCAGGAGTGGGTCCCAGGCTCACTATGCCACTGGATTCAATCTAGCCTGGCTGATGTGGGGTGATACCAGGGAACTGGTCCCAGGATGCTAGTTTCTGGTCCAGGGAGGGCGTGGCCTGGCAATTTGGGTTGGATTATTCCATGGGAGACAGGGTCAAGACTGATTTGCAAATGGCTGGGTACCAACTGGTATGGAGTGGTGAGCAAAACATAAAATATGGATTAAACCCAGATCTTTGATCGGGGACGAATGTTTGACCCCCACCCCCATTGTCCCCAAAGTGCACGCCCTACCTGTTTGTCCTCCAGAATGTTTCTGGGATACCCCCTGGTGTGCAAATGTGTAGGAAGAGTCCCTTGTTTAGACAAACATCCGAATGACTGTTCTGGGGACAGAGTATTAGTTAACTTCACGCCTCCGTTATTGGTAGAATTGCTTCTACTGCGATTTAGCTCAATGACTTCTCCTCTAGACCAAATTAAAATGCTTCCAGAAATGTATTTCGAAAGACCAGTTGCTGCGCTCACCTCTATTTGGGATACACCCATCAGCAACCATGGCCAACTCATTTTCAAAATAGTCACAAAAAACACTTTTGAACCCCTTTCACTTTTGAATGCCCAAGATTGACGATGTGTGAAAATGTTACTCGGGGCATCAACACATCCCCTAGAGGGGGGAACTACCAGAATAACCTGGATTCGCAAGTACATTAAATCTAGTACCAACAAAGGGGGCTCATTTCCTTCCAGTGGATTCCCCTTTCTCCATGATTTGCGCTATAGATGCATCTTGTTCCTGATTCTGATTCTGACCCTGTTAATGCCATAACAACTACTGCCAATTTGACACCAACAAAGGGCACACACAACGATTTTGCACCTCTATCCTCTCCAATAAGTGTATCCCATAGACTGGCATCTCTGTTCTCTAATTCTCCTCACCCTAGCCAAAGCTCCAACTCAGCAGGGACAATCAGAATTCTCTTGTGGAACGTTGCTAGTATTAAGTCCAAAGAGCCGCACCAGACTGTAGAGAATATATAGACCAACTCAATGTATGTAAGCTCCAAGAGATGTGGGCAATTGAACCCTAGTTTAAATCTGGCTACACCACATATTATGTCAAAGCACAACCATCAGTTCGAGGCAGGGCATCAGGGGGCCATTGGACTTGGGTCAAATTGATTTAAACCGACGAATCAAAACATTGACTCGTCAGATATTTTGGGGCTAAAAATGTATTCCCCAGTGAAGACTTGTAGGTATTTGTTTATTGTCTACTGTAGACCCAGAAGCAGAAGTGTGGAATTGTCTACTGTAAACATCTTGCAACATTCTGTTAGACAGATCAACTCCAAGGATATGGTCATTATAGGTAGAGATTTTAATATAGACTTTGAAACCATATATGGCTATGATTTAGTGGTGGGGTATCCCTTCCCTTCCCTCAGCTCAAGATCCTATATCTTAAGCTCAGTGGTTGCCATGCAGGTTGTCCACTTCATTACACTAAATGGGCTGAGGGCATGTAATGGAGATCTGTATCTGACAAGCTGGGGCATTTGCATTTAAGAAAGGTTCTATAAGATCAAAAATTGATTGCATCATGACCAGGGTTGTCATGTGGGAAAGATTGGCGGACTCTGAAGTGGATAAGAGAGGAGAGTAGCCACTACCCCTTACACCTAAACATCCTGGGTTGTAGCTCCAACTACCCACCCCTACAGCACCACAAATAATGCCAATAATGGGAAACAACCATAGGTCCACCAGGTTGCTCTCAATTGTGGGGAATGCAGAGACCATGACAGAGATATATGACATATTTGTGAGTGTTCTGTCTCACCTAAATAGCCTGGAAAATCCAAGGATTTTTATCACTTATATACACACAAAGCTGGTAGCATCTTTAATACTGATCTTGACCCAACCACCAAAAAAAGAAGCCCCCTACCAGGGCGCGTAATGTAGATAGTAATCTATGGTACTCAAAGGATTGTAGATTGGCAAAACAAATACTGGGGAATGCTCTTAAAAATCTACCTGAGGTCCGCATAGCCAGGGACTTATACAAGAAGACAGTAAGAAGTGCAAGGGCCAAGTGAAGTGGATGCCAGCTGAAGCGATCTGGTAATGGCTGCAAGGTCTAGCGTTAATTGTCATTTTGGAAAAAAGTTGCCCATGGGAGCAGGAGTTCCAAATTACAAGTAGACTGTCATCTGAATCCTGAGGCTTAGGTAGATCACTTCACTAAGTTATACAATCATGCCGCAATCGACCTTTTCGCATCAACTTGCCTCCTTTAGACCTTCACTTCACACTAGAAGAAACCATGATAGCTATCAGTGCAATTAAATTGGGCAAGGCCCCAGGAGCAGACAAAATCCCATGTTAGTCTGCGCCTCTTATGTTAACTGCCTGAGCAATGCAATAGCTGCAGGGGCTCCAATCCAAGATACATGGAAGGGGCAAAGATTAGTCTCATTTACAAAAAGGGGGATCGGTGTAGTCCTGCTAATTATAGGCCAATAAGCCTTTTTGACATTCTCCAAAAGGTTTAAGCGAGACAGTTGCTAAACAAATTAAATGAGTGGATTGAGGGTGCAGATATCCTAACCCCCTAACAAGCTGGATTCAGACCTAAAGTCAGCACGACAGACCAAGTACTTATTCTGCTCCTTATAATTTAGAAGTATGAAAGGCTCAAAGAAGGCCATTTGTACATAGCCTTTGTTGACCTCAAAGCAGCCTTTGACTAAGTCCCCCAGGAGCTCCTATGGGTGTCACTAAAAACCCTCGAGGTATCTGGATGCCCTGCTTGGTCAACTAGTAAAACTTCATCAAGATAATTATGCCCAAGTGCGATGGGGTCCTCTGGGATACCTAACAGACCAGATCCCAATACGCAGATGGGTTAGACAATGGTGTGTGCTGTCCTCCACCCTCTTTTCCTTATTCGTCAATGATGATATTGAGGCCCTCCAAAAAGGAAATATAGACACCCCCAAGTTTGAAGAGGATAGCATGCCTGCTTTACTTTTCACCGATGACACTCTCCTAATCTTACACACACCTATGGGATAACAGCAATTTTCAGACAATTTTAATTCTTCCTGTGTGGCTATGGCTCTTGAGATTAACATTTCAAAAAAACAATTTCTGGTAGTCAGACCGAACAGATCATTTAAAAACACCATAGTCTTAGGTAAGGCAGGTTTTTAGATTCAAATATTTGAGCATTATGCTAGATAGTAGGGTTTCATGGTCTTCTCACATCCAGAAGAGAAGGGCGGTGCTCCAACATCAGGCATCAATTATCTTTAAAAAAAACATATCAAGGGACAAAGTCAAGGGCCCTACTCCCGGCAATGGAGTTATACAGACTAAAAGTCTATTCAGTTGCCTTATATGGCACCAAACATTGAGGCCACATGAATACAGACTCTCTTACTCTTATGAAAATAAATTCCTGTGAATGCTCCTTCATCTCCCCAAGAATAATCTCTTAATACCTATGTTTCTTGACGTGGCTCCCAAACAGGTGGGAGATATTGCCAACCCAGGCTCCTTATGTACTGGGTAAGGATCTGGACTGCAGAGGGGCTTAAGCTATATCATAACACATTAAAGGAACAGCTGTCAATCCAATACATGTCTAACTTTCCCATGGTTTAGGCATGTTCAATCCTGGTATGAAAAACTGAGCCTTGGATCTTTTTGGTCGGATCCTACATCGATGACTCATGCCTCAAAGAAACAGCAAAAAGTCTGCTATTGGCCAATATCCATGCTAATCTCTTCATTCCTTCCAGCCAAGGGAAAAAAGGTACAGTGTAGGGACCAGCAAGGTCCAAGTGACATGCCACAAGATGAAAAGTCAGAGTAGGCCCAGACAAACAGGGGAGCCCACTGGAATCAAAGAAGACCCTCAAGAGGACCCGCAGGTTGGGAGGGACTGGAGTCGTAAGAGGACCTCAAGCAGCTCACCAAAGATCCAGGCCCACGGTGCAAGAGATGTGGTGAGGACAAAGATCTTAGTCACAGCCGATGCTTGTGGTTGATGACTACTTGGAGCCTGAAGATCTCTGAGGAAGAGAGCTAACAAGCCTTTGCAACGACAAGTCAACCCGGTGCACAGGGTTTTGGTTCCTGCAGTTCCGACGAGGGATACTGGCCTCAAACTCGTGGAGAAGACAGGGCAGGCCTCAAGGGAGTTGTAGAACCACCACCTGTGTTGCTGAGCCTTCTGGAGTCCATGGGAGCCCAGGAGCAGCAGACCGGTTAGATTAGTTGTGGTGCTTGCAGATGCAGGGAAGTGACTCTTTCACTTCAATGGATAATCTTTCAGGTGTCTTGGATGTCCACAGGCCTTGGAAGGTTCCTGTATGGAGCACAGGCACAGACGTTACAGTGGATGAGCAGGACAACGAGACCAGGAGCAGCAGAAGTCTTCCCAGCTGCAGTCTCGATGTCCAGAGCAAACGTCCATCAAAGTACAGAGTGCCCAGACGGTTAAAGATGAAGTGGTGTCTGATCTGAATCTTGTCCCACAATGAATCTAGGGACCCACCCATAGGTAAGCCCTTAAGTACCCTAAGGAAAGGGTTGGGATGATTCCGGGGTCCCTCCCAGAGGAGTGGCTGCACAATGGAGAGGATACTCCCATATCCTTTGTCCGGTTTCGCACCAGAGTGGCAACCAACGGCTCCTGAACTGGTTTGAAGTGGACTATGCAAAGAGGGCACCAAGTGTGCCCTTCACGTAGTCTTAGTGGCACTGGCAAGCGCCCCTACCCTGCCCCAATATACTAAGCCCTGTCTGGGAGGAGGTCACACCTCCCTGTGACAAGATATCTATTGTTCTGCCTTCCCCTGCTTGAGCTTGGCTCAACAGCATGAGGGCAGAAACATATCTCTGGTCGGCAGCAGCCCTAGCATGCTGTCCGGTTCTGAAAGACTGGTACAGGGAGCACTGAGGGCCACCCGGAGGAGATTCACAGTACATGGAGTCATATCTCTCACACAAACAGTGTGGGGGTATGATTCCAACATGTTTGATACCAAACACAGCATGGTTTGTTCTGGCTAATTTAGAGATGGTCATCGTGTAATGACGCATGGCCATTGTATATATCATAATGGCTGATGCACTTACAACCCGGGTGATTGGACTCAAAAGGTTGTAGGGGTGTCCTGCTCATGCAGGGGTACCCTCACCCTTAGAACCAAGCACCCTGCCTTCGGGATTGAAAGGCCTGCCTAAGGGGGTGACTTATAGGTTTCACGTGCAGTGACCTCAGATATAGAGAAACACAGGCTTCAATGGCAGGTCTACAGTCACACTTTGAGTGTTCTCTCATGAGTGGCATAATACATGCTTCAGCCCATGGGAGGCCCCTAGTGTGCCTATTCCTTGGGTACCTCAGTGCCATATATTTGGGACTTACAAGTGTACACCAGTAGCCAATCTGGGATGTATCCAAGTCCTCACCATATCCAATTCAGGGGAAAAAGCACAGAGACTGGGGTCTTGATTAGCAGGTCCCAGTTAGACTTGTCAGAAACAGCATAACACCAAGCGAAAAGTGGGGGTAAGCGTAAACCCAGATCCTACTTTCCTACAAGTATGAGTGGGAATAGCTGTGAATGAGTAAGAAGTTAGCAAAAGAGGATATTATATGGAAGAAATAAGTGAGACAGAGGTGTGTGCTGTATGTGTGAAGAGCAAATACATTATCTGTGACTTTTGAGTGACTAAGGACTGATTCATGAGGCTTTGAGTATTAAGTAAGGATAAGTATAGATTGTCACTGTGGAGTGAGCTAATGGATATGTGAAGGGCAGAATTACCAATAAGCGCAATGTTATCAGTTACCTAACGACACTTGAGTTGTTCTATACAATACCATTTTGATATATAGTTCTTGTCCTATATATATCATAATTTGGGAAAGCAACAGCAAAGGTAGTAGAATCCAAACTCCTGTTAGCTAAAAAGGAAGGACTTGCCAGAAAAGAATGGTGATGTGGAGCTAATTGACAACTCTGGTGCAATGTGTGCATGCTAAAGGAGTGAGTAAGGAGAAATGAGCGAGTGAGTATTTATTGAAGATTAAGAGATGGAGTTTATGTTAGTAAGCAGAGAAACTTGCGAGTATGTCAGTACATGAGTGGACGAGCAAGGAATAAGAAATGAGAGCAGACAAGTGAACAGTGAGCTTATAGTGAAAAGTAAATGAGTGGGTGAATGACGAGGGCATGGGTTAGTGTATTGAACAGGGGGTGAGCTTGTATATAGCGCTTATGAGGCACTACTCCCTTAATTCCGGGGAAGGGCAGAGCCAGCACAGAGCCACACGGTTCCACATAGCAGCCTGCAGGAGCACTGCTGAAAACATTTCTGGATGCAGTCTGGTGCTTTCAAAAGGGAGGAATCTACACTTAGAAGTATCCATCAGAAATATACATTTTTTATTTTGTCTTTCCTAACTCTCTCCTTGGTCATCATATCTGCCTCTTAGGCCAGCCCCTCTCTCCATTAGGAGAAGGTTGATAAGGGTGCACATTATCCTCAGGGAAGGACCTCTAATTCTTAAAAAAGTGTCTTTCCCAAGCTTAGAACTCTCTGCACACTGTAAAGGATATATTCAAAGGTAAAATACTTCTGCCTCTTATATCAAGCACTATCTCTTTCTATGGTTTCCTGCCCCTTACATCAGAAACCAGCACCTACTTTCTCTACCCTACAAAAAGGTAAACTCTGTCTTTCATTTTAAGATCTGCCCGTATAGGTTCCCTGTTAAGAGATCTCTTCCCAGATTAAGCCCCTATTCATGTCACATCAGGATCTCACTGTGTTTTAGAGGTTTCTTTCCATTATTCTAGGTTCCGCCTTCAGGTTTGGTGGCCTATATATTAAGATCAGCTTCCAGGTTAGAGTTATCTGACTCACGTATCGTGATCTATTCTAATCTCTCTGTGGCACCTGCAGTCCTTGGTTCTGGTCCTCTCCCTATTATTTCAGGTTCTTTCTCAGGTTATAGCTCTCACTACCATTTATGTTATATACACTCTGCTCCTAGGTGATGACTCTATGCATCTGGCATGAGTGTCTGACCTAAGGTTAGGTGTTTCCAGGAAACCCCAATATTCTCCACAGATTGGGGTTTTCTGTCCTTCATTTTAGGATCAGCTTGATGTTAGAGATCTCTGACTTTATATTAGAATCTGACTTTGTGCCCTTGGTCTTTACATCAGAATCTGCCTGCAGATTAGGGCTCTCTGGCCCTTATACAGGGTTATTTTACTACACTAGGGCAATCTGTTCTTAAACGAGATTTTGCCCTCAAGGTATGCCTTTCTATAAAGGTTTACATAAATAACCTTATGATTATTGTTATAGTGGTAACCTCATCCTCTATTGCTGCAGAATAAGATGTGAAATACTGAAGGATGTGGTAGGAATCGGATACTAATATCTGTAATCTAATGCATACACATGTAATCTCATTTGTGAGATGAAAAGTGTACAGCCCTATTCAAACCAAGGCCATTTGAATTATGTGAGTCAGAAGCTCCAGCATCTTCTGCATAGTTATGGATTCGTAGCATTTGTACATAATCCTTTATCTGCTGTATGTTTGCAGATTTTAACAAAAAATATTAGTGTGGAAACGCGTGCATCTGCGCATTGAAATGCAAGTTGCAAAGACTGGTCACCATTCAGTTGGTAACTGCTGATTCTCAGTATTAAATTGGTAGTTCTGAGATGAAAACTTCTGTAAGACACTGTTAAAATGTATTAAATATTACAAAAGTCAAAATAAAACTGCCTTACAATGTGCCTTACTATGCCACATAATTTGTATCTTCTTGCCACATAATTTAGCCAACCATCCCAGATAATTTGGCCCCTCCCTGCCACAGAATTTCAGTGCCCTGATGAAACACATACCAGAGGTTGACAAATTACTCATTTTAAGCACTTTGTATTTTAATGGTCTTGATTATTCCTTTCATTATAGTTTTACCTCAAAGTTTAAATAATGACATCCAAATTATCTTTCTGTAAAGGGAGGTTTAGGTTCGATATATCATTTGACTGTGGGCTAAGGAATGGGTTATGTCTGTGACAGCTAAACAGTAGCATCAACACAGAATGTTCCATCTGCTGTGATTGGCTGAGGAACACTGCCAAGTCCTAGCGACAGAGCTCTGACAAACGCACAGAAGAGCACCATCCAAGCGACGGTGATCAATGCTGAGGTAAGAGTGCTCACAGATTTCTAGCATGAAAGGAGCAGGAAAGAAATACACAATTTAAATAAAACACACTTCAGACAAATGATGACGGATCTATTTTATGGTAGACATTTACTTATGCGCTTTGAGTTTTAGTTTACAAGTGTATTTTCACATGAATAAAAAGATAAGCCCACTAGCGGCAAAAATATGTTTTGTAAAAGCAGGTCAAGAACTTGGCAGCCCAGAGAATCTGGAATGATTCCTTAAATTATTTTATTATTATTAACTTATTTTAAAAAGGTTGAGGCTTGTCGGGTTTGCATGGCATAATATGGAGGTCTTTTGTTAAGTACCCTACACAAAAGATGCAACCAGAGATTGCAATATAATTTACATATCATATGTTTGAATCAAAATAGCACTGCTTTGTAGTCACTTTGAGAAGAAAAACTGCATGTCACTTTAGTTTGAGACATCTGCACCCATGGCTGAATTGTAACTTCCAAAATATTTGACTACTTTGAAAATGAATTACACTCGAGTACTGCAACATGGTCCCTGCAACCATAAACTGCAACCATCAACTTGCACCTTGAAATCATGCTATGAGTGTGCCTCAACAGCTGTGCTGCAGTCTCTAAATTGCAGCACTTGCAATACAAATCAACACAACTGCTTCCTCAAAACTTAAAGCACAGGCTAGAATCACTACTGAAACCTGCACTCAAATCTGAACCCATAGCAAAATTCACAATCCTGCACTCTGTATCAAAAGCTAGGTATTCTTCAAATATATATAAAGATTTCTATCTGAGGATGATTAAATAAAAAATGAAACATGCACCCACTGTACAATGGAGCTTAAATCCAGGTTGTGCCTCAACAGCAGTGCTGCAGTCTCTACATTCCAGCACTTGCAATACAAATCAATACAACTGCTTCCTCAAAACTTAAAGCACATGCTAGATTCACTACTGAAACCTGCACTCAAATCTGAACCCACAGCAAAATTCACTATCCTGCACTCTGCATCAAAAGCTCAGCTAGGTGTTCTTCAAAATAAAGATTTCTATCTTTGAGGACAAATAAATAAAAATGAAACATGCACTCACTGTACAATGGAGATGTAACAACTGTAGAATCTCTCACAAGTCAGTACAACAACTGAATGTCTTCTGCTTCTGGAAAATTCTACAACGGCAGTAAATAGAGAAAGGACTACCAAATGGCTCCCTTTGCTGGACAAAAAGGGCGGCCATCTTGAAATCAACCACTAGATGTTTCCAAAAACCTAATGTGACAACAGAATAATATTTTGCTTTTGAATTTTCAGTCCCAATCCTTAAACTGTAAAGTGTTTTTTTTAACATAACATACGTAAGGCTACACGTTTATACCTTTTTTTTTTTACAGCTAATGTTGTATTGCTTCTCTTAAAAAAGGGCAAAAGCATAATGAATCTTTGTTTTTTAGAGCACACCTACACAAAGATGGCTTAAAAGTGTGTATCTGCTTAGACTGGAAGTGTTTTATGTAGCCAAAAAGCAGTGAGGTACCGCCTGTGTAAGTGGCTAAGCTAAACTATTTTAAATGTAGCATTCATCTACACCTGCTTTGCATGTTTGCCCCATTTTTTATCAGTAATATAATAAGGTCGCAGAAGAAAAATATTGCTCTTTTATTTATGTTGCCGGATTCTAATAAGGCATGGAGCTGATAATTAAATATGATTTTCTGTTAATTTGTTAGCTTGGCAACACTGAGAGTGCGCTGGTAATAATTTAGGAATAGATAGCTCTAAAATTCTTTTGAAGTGTTTTCTTCATGTATTTGTTTTTGATATGTACAGTGAATTGGGAAAAATATCTGTTTTGTTGATTTTCTCATTATTCTCAACAACCTCAGCATAAATAAAAGGCAGCTACATCAGTAATATGCTCGGAAGATGGAAACTGCATTTGTGCTTCCTTAAGTCTAGTATTTATTTTCCCAGTACTTGATAAGTAGGATGTCCTGGATTTGCCAGGACAGTCCCGATTTCCGCCCCCTGTCACAGCAGATTTTAGTAAATTTAGCACACGCCCCAAATCGGGTCAACTGAAAAGAAGGGAGTGAAGTTTTCACGTCATGCTTATCAGAAAGCAATTCAATGAACGCACATGGTACTGGATTTAAAAGTTGCATTTAATTTATTCCCTTAGGGGGACATGCATCAAGCCTTTTCCCATTCGCAAACTGGCCGATTCGCAGAATTGGCCCGTTTGCGAATGGAAAAAGGCCTTTTCCAATGCAGGTACCTTTTGTCATTTGCAATTTAGGTCATCAGATTTATCTAAATTGCGAATGCATTTAGGGAATCGCAATTTGCGATTCCGTAATGCCAAGGCGTTTATGCCTTTCCTGCAATTAGGAAACGCTAATTACCATAAACTTCAAGTTGATGGCAATTTTTGCATGCTTCGAAAAATGCACAAAAATGCATTTTTCGAAGCATGCCATGTAGCGCACTTTGCTTCACATGCGCACACTTACTTTTTTGGGGGGTTGCTTCAGGGGGGCCTTAAGCCCCCGGCACCCTTGGATTTCCATTTGTAATTTACGATTACCAATTTGGTAATTGCACTTTGCAAATGCATTACCATTCATTCCTATGGGCCTGCAGGCCCATAGGAAAGAAAGGAGTCACGTTAGCTAATAGCGATTGGCAACTTCCGAATCGCTATTAGCCAATGTTAATGAATCACAAATTTGATTCCAATTCCTACATGCATAGGCATTTGCACAGGACCAGCATTAGGAGGACCAGGACAAAGGAGACCAGGAATATCACTATGAAGCCCAGGAGGAGTAGGCTCAGGAAGTCTCACACCAAGGCAAAGAGAACCAGATGACCAGGGGAACCAGAACAAAGAGGACATGAACATCCGAGATCGGACATGCACAAAAGGTGATGAAAATAATGTTCTGTCTAATCACTTTTGCCCACAATGCCATCCCAGTTTGGACCCAGCCATTTGCAACCCAAGACCGGTATCACCATGTTTGGGGCTCTTCAGTCAGGTTTAGCTTGACTCCAGTGCACCATGAGAGAGGACCCATGACTGAGCATACATATAGCCACTTGGACCATTACAACAAACTCACATAAGGTGATGAGAGGATGCTTGCAATATATCTAACCACTGGCAAGTGTTCTGGATAGCTTTCCAACCCATTGTTCTTTTGCCCACCATGCCACCTGTTTGGACCAAGCCAAATGCAAATCAATCTTGACCCTGCTTCAATAGGAACAGCACAATAGGCACTTATTGCTTCCTTACCTTTTCTAGTTATACACCCCAGAGGAGGTGCACAACATTTTTCGGCAACTATCACTAGTGAAAGAGTAGGTGATCCTGCCTATAATGACTGAATCTGTAATGTTACCTTAAATGTGCAAGATTTTAAAACCCTAGTGCAAGTTTGCACTGGCATGATATGATGATGCTTTCCTGCCTGCAAGATTGCTTATGGTGTCTGGTTTGCGAAATGACCATGGCCTATATTCTGAGTTGCCTAATTTCTGCTGTGCCATGATAAAAAAAAAGCTTACTGAGGATTGCAGTCAGCCTATTTTACTGATGTTGTCATTGCACCAGTGTGAGACTCATATTGTAGGTTTCCTGGAGTCTGCTGACCAGGACAAGGGATATAAAAACAGCATACCATTTTAGAGTTCAAAGTAATGTCCTTTAATCCTGGCGCGTTTCAGAGCACTACGGCTCCTTCATCAGAGGAAAATGGTGTTCAACAGCTTAAACGGCTTGAAAGTATTTATGCGCATGCACTCATTTCATGGCACACAGGTGTGCCGTTCTCCCGGCATGCTGATACTTGTAGTCACTGATAGCAAGTCACGTATTTCCCAATGGGCACCGTTGACAAACGGAGGAAAAGACAAAAAGTGGAAAGGGTCTGAGGGGGGTACGAGATTAAAGACCTAACAACACCCTACCCCTAATGGACTAATGGAAAACACAAGGGGTGCTAAGGTCGGTACCGACCTTAGCGCACCGTTGACAAACACCATCTGTTCAAAACAAACATTCATACCCATGTGGCCCTCCGGGCCGGAATGCTGATTCTAATCAAGTCCTGTCCACTGTACCCTATTGCAAACACAAAACTTTTCATGTCAAAGGCCCGCTCCTGCTATGTCATCTTCCCTGCGGAAGGGCATACGTGACATACATGTGCATTGCCCGCATGTGTGGGGGGTGCTGTGCGTGTAAGCGTCCGTAGAATACTGCTATGATACGATTGAACTTTAAAATGTGGATGTCTAACGCGTTTCCATACGTACACGTTCGTGGTCTTTGGACCGTGATTTACAAGTTGTGTGGATATCTAGGTGTGTACATACATGTGCGTGTCTATGTACAAATACACGTCTCTATGTGTGCTAGTGGCCTGTGCAGTGTTCATGCATGCTGTCTGCATTTACATACGGATGATGCAGTTTGTACCAGTGTGCATACATTCGCACAGCTCTGTACAAAGCTCTTCTGCACCTAAACAGAAGTAGAGAGTGCTATCCAATGTGACAGCAGCGTACATGTGGGCTGGGCACACTGTGCATGGATAGGTTTGTGTCTGTCTGTCAGCGCGTCTACTTTGTGTGCCTGCACAGAGTGTGCTGTGCTGCTGCTGTGGGTCCCTGCGAAGGGCGCCTGCGGTTCATTTGTAGTTTTGTAACTGCAGCGACAATTTCAGAGCGAGGAAGGCTGAAAATCTGCTAAGTGTTGCTAACCCCGTGCACACAACTCCTCAAAGTGTCTGCCTTCTCTGATGCGCACTTTACCTCACCCGGGCACCCAGACATTAGAGGCCGAGTAGGCACAGAGATCTCAGAGGACTGGGCAGGTAGAGCGCAAGCGGATGAGCAAGGTGGCTGAAGCAGGCAGCAGAGAGGGTAGATGAAGGAGCAGGCCGGAGTGGTCGCTCCCAGTGCTCCCTGGCGTGTACTGGTATCGTTATTGCAGCGCTTTTGTGAAATTTGCCTCCTCTGTGCCTCATATTGCTCTGCCTGGCTGCCGCTTTGCATATAACGCGCATTGGCTTTGAATTGTACTTTTCAGCTGCTGTGTTAGCGCGTTCTTCCCAAGCGCTCTGTTGTGCTCCCCCCTCCTCCATTTTGTTGGTTGTTGTTCTCTTGGTCAGCCCGCCCCGCCTCCCAGCTGAGTCGCCCTCCCACAGGATACAAACAGCGCCTCCCTACCTGGAAGCGCTGTGACTCGCTCTTCGCTTTGGCCGGAGTGGTCGCTCCCAGTGCTCCCTGGCGTGTACTGGTATCGTTATTGCAGCGCTTTTGTGAAATTTGCCTCCTCTGTGCCTCATATTGCTCTGCCTGGCTGCCGCTTTGCATATAACGCGCATTGGCTTTGAATTGTACTTTTCAGCTGCTGTGTTAGCGCGTTCTTCCCAAACGCTCTGTTGTGCTCCCCCTCCTCCATTTTGTTGGTTGTTGTTCTCTTGGTCAGCCCGCCCCGCCTCCCAGCTGAGTCGCCCTCGCCCCTCCCCCTCCACTATCCATATATGACAGTTCTTCCCGCGCGCAGCGACCGCGCCCAACCCGCGCCGAAGGTGCGCCAAAGGTAAGCCCGTCTACGCCCGTCCGCGCCTGGACCGCGCCCAGCGCCAGACCCCCTGCCCCTCGCGCTGCCCAGCCCTCCCGCATCACCTACGATGCCACCACCCTCCTAGCCCTTAACCCCGGTCGCGCCCCCAACTGCGTCCAAGCAGCTCCTGGACACACCCATGGACCTTTCTCTTGCTACTCCTGCAAATTCAACGGCACCGACAACATCTCCGCTACGACCACAACACAGATTCCCGACCCCAACCTCCTACAATGCATCCTTCTCAACACCCGCTCGGTCCACAGACACGCCATTGACCTATGGAATCTACTAGACACCATCTCTCCAGACGTCGCCTTCCTAACGGAAACATGGATGAACGCTTCCTCCGCCCCAGACATCACCATTGCCATCCCTGAAGACTATAAGATCACACGCAAGGACCGCACCGACCATACAGGAGGAGGAATCGCTATCGTCCATAAGAAATCCATCCGCATCTCAACCAGCTCTGACGCCAACCTCGCTAACTCCGAACACCTTCACTTCCAGATCCACATCGACCCCAAGACAACTCTCAGAGGCACCCTCCTCTACAGACCACCAGGACCCCGCGCAAAATTCAGTGAAGACATCACGGACTTCATCACCCCACACGCGCTCCCCTCCAAAGACTACATCCTTCTGGGAGACCTCAACTTTCACCTTGAAAAGATCAACGACCGCAACACCGCCACCCTCTTAGACAACCTCGCCAACCTCGGACTTAAACAACTGGTCACTTCCCCCACCCACATCGCAGGTCACACACTCGACCCCATCTTCACCTCCAGCAATCATGTCTCCTTCAGCCACACTACGGATCTCCTCTGGACTGACCACAGCTGCGTTCACTTCACCTACAACAAGCCGAAACCCATCAACCACCTCCAACCAACTCTACAAAGAAACTGGAACAAAATCACCACGGACCAGATCTCCGCATCGCTCCTTCTAAACACCCCAGCCCACTCTTCTAACGCAAACGAAGCCACCGCCAACCTCACCCTATGGCTATCCAACACCGCCGACACCTTAGCACCACTGAAAAAACGTCATAGCAAACCTGGCAGCAAAAAGGCCTCATGGTTCAACGATGATCTTAAGAAGTCCAAGAAACTCTGCCGCTCCCTTGAAAAGGCCTGGAAAAAAGACCCAACCAGTAGCACCAAGGACGCCTTCAAAAACGCCACCCGCATTCACCACCAACTAATCCGAAAGGCCAAGAAAACAGCATTCAAGGATCGACTTGACAACAACGCCCACAACAGCAAGGAACTTTTCAACATCGTCAAGGAATTTACCAATCCCTCAGCCAACTCCAACGACATCACCCCCTCTCAAGCCCTCTGCGACTCCCTAGCCTCATTCTTCCACAACAAGATTGCAGACATCCACAACAGCTTCGACAACCAACCCGGAGACCATCCCACCCGACCATTGACTAAACATTCTCCCCCCGTGAACATCCTTAACATCTGGAACCCAGTCTCCACTGAGGACACAATCCGCCTGATTAATTCCATCCACTCAGGATCCCCCACAGACCCATGTCCTCACCACATCTTCAACAAAGCAGACTCCATCATAGCACCGCACCTCCGAGACGTCATCAACTGCTCCTTCAACTCCGCCACCTTCCCGGAAAACTGGAAACACGCCGAACTCACCGCCCTTCTGAAAAAACCCACAGCGGACCCCACCGAACTCAAAAATTACCGCCCCATCTCGCT
This sequence comes from Lissotriton vulgaris, assembly GCF_964263255.1. NCBI lineage: Eukaryota > Metazoa > Chordata > Amphibia > Caudata > Salamandridae > Lissotriton > Lissotriton vulgaris. The sequence continues at coordinate 1,648,275,007 of NC_141694.1, forward strand.
CCTTCCATTCCCGGCCAAAGTCATCGAGAAAGCTGTCCACATCCAGCTCGCCGCCTTACTCGAAGCCAACAAATCCCTCGATTCCTCACAATCTGGCTTCCGAGCAAAACACAGCACTGAGACCGCCCTCATCGCAGCAACAGACGACATTCGAACTCTACTGGACAATGGAGACACAGTCGCCCTCATCCTCCTCGACCTCTCTGCAGCATTCGACACAGTCTGCCACAGCACCCTTTTACAACGCCTCAATAACATCGGAATCCAAGGAAAAGCACTTGAATGGATCACCTCATTCCTTGCCGGAAGAACCCAGAGAGTCCGCCTCCCACCATTCAAGTCCGAGGCCACTGAAGTCATCTGTGGCATACCACAAGGATCCTCACTCAGCCCCACCCTCTTCAACGTATACATGAGCCCCCTCGCGGCCATCGCCCGCCAACACAACCTCAACATCATCTCTTACGCGGATGACACTCAGCTAATCCTCTCTCTCACCAATGACCCCAGCACCGCCAAAACTAACCTACACGAAGGAATGAAAGAAGTTGCCGAATGGATGAAACAAAGCCGTCTGAAACTGAACTCAGACAAAACAGAAGTCCTCATCTTAGGAACATCCCCCTCTGCATGGGACGACTCCTGGTGGCCGGAAGCCCTCGGAAAAGCACCCATCCCGACAGACCACGCACGGAACCTAGGCGTCATCCTGGATTCTTCACTCTCAATGAACAGACAAGTCAGCGCCGTATCCTCTTCCTGCTTCAACATTCTTCGCATGCTCAGAAAAACATTTCGCTGGATCCCCACCGAAACAAGGAAAACAGTCACCCACGCTCTGGTCACGAGCCGACTGGACTACGGAAACACCCTCTACGCAGGCACTACCGCTAAACTCCAGAAGAAACTCCAACGAATCCAAAACACCTCAGCCAGGATCATATTAGACATCCCACGCAACAAACACATCTCTGGTCACCTTAAAGACCTCCACTGGCTACCCGTCAATAAGAGGATCACTTTCCGACTGCTAACTCACGCACACAAATCACTCTACGACATCGGACCAGAATGCCTCAACTCACGACTGTCCTTCTACACCCCCTCCCGCCAACTGCGTTCTTCCAGCCAAGCCCTCGCCACTGTACCTCGCATCAACAAGACCACCATGGGAGGCAGATCCTTCTCATACCTAGCTGCTAAAACATGGAACTCACTCCCAGCTTACCTTCGCCTTACCCAGAACCACCTAGCATTCAGAAAGCAACTTAAAACGTGGATATTTGACAAGTAATCCTCCTCCCCTGTCTAAGCGCCTTGAGACCCTCTGGGTATGTAGTGCGCTATACAAATTCTTTGACTTGACTTGACTTGAGTGCTGAGCAGGCAGGGAGCCCACGCGGAAGAGTAGGGTTGATGGATCAGGCAGCAGGGAGGACAGAAGCCTGAACAGGCAGAGCCCAATTTCATGGTTTTGTTTATTTTATATAAAAACACCCTGTATGAATGTTGTAACATCATACTTTGTCAATTAGCCAGGATATAGAGTCATGCAGGGATGTTTATAGTATGAGCTGGGGTTTCGTTTCCTGATGTATAGGAATTTCAGTGCAAATAGTTTTTGTCCTAAGAGGTAGGAGGTTCCTCAATTTATGTTTAAGCCAGTGGTGAGCACATTTCAAGGGAGAATTTTTAAGCAAGAAAAACTGGTTTATGATATCAATGAATCTTATATTGCCTAGTGGCCCCAAGAAGCATGGACTGCCATTACCAATGATGGATAGTGTGTCTGTCATTACCAATAATGGGTAGTCTGTTTACCATTACCAATGGTTGATAGCGTGTCTTCCATTGTCACTGTTTGATAGCGCGTCTGCCATTGCCAGCGGTGGTTAGTGTGTCTGCCATTATCGTTGGTTGATAGTGTGTCTGCCATTACCACTGGTTGACAGCGTGTCTGCCATTACCTTTGGTTGATAGAGTGTTTGCCATTACCGTTGGTTGACAGCGTGTCTGCCATTACTGTTGGTTGACAGCGTGTCTACCATTACCTTTGGTTGATAGCATATCTGCCATTACCGTTGGTTGACAGCATGTCTGCCATTACCGTTGGTTGACAGCGAGTCTGCCATTACCGTTGGTTGACAGCGTGTCTGCCATTACCTTTGGTTGATAACGTGTCTGCCATTACCTTTGTTTGATAGCGTGTCTGCCATTACCGTTGGTTGACAGCGTGTCTGCCATTACCTTTGGTTGACAGCGTGTCTGCCATTACCTTTGGTTGACAGAATGTCTGCCATTACCGTTGGTTGACAGCGTGTCTGCCATTACCGTTGGTTGACAGCGTGTCTGCCATTACCGTTGGTTGACAGCGTGTCTGCCATTACCTTTGGTTAACAGCGTGTCTGCCATTACCTTTGGTTGACAGCATGGCTGCCATTACCGTTGGTTGACAGCGTGTCTGCCATTACCGTTGGTTGACAGCGTGTCTGCCATTACCATTGGTTGACAGCGTGTCTGCCATTACCATTGGTTGACAGCGTGTCTGCCATTACCTTTGGTTGACAGCGTGTCTGCCATTACCTTTGGTTGACAGCGTGTCTGCCATTACCTTTGGTTGACAGCGTGTCTGCCATTACCGTTTGGTTGACAGCGTGTCTGCCTCTTACCGTTGGTTGACAGCGTGTCTGCCATTACCTTTGGTTGACAGCATGTCTGCCATTACCTTTGGTTGATAACGTGTCTGCCATTACCTTTGGTTGATAGCGTGTCGGCCATTACCGTTGGTTGACAGCATGTCTGCATTACCGTTGGTTGACAGCGTGTCTGCCATTACCTTTGGTTGACAGAGTGTCTGCCATTACCGTTGGTTGACAGCGTGCCTGCCATTACCGTTGGTTGACAGCGTGCCTGCCATTACCGTTGGTTGACAGCGTGTCTGCCATTACCTATGGTTAACAGCGTGTCTGCCATTACCTTTGGTTGACAGCGTGTCTGCCATTACCTTTGGTTGACAGCATGTCTGCCATTACCGTTGGTTGACAGCGTGTCTGCCATTACCGTTGGTTGACAGCGTGTCTGCCATTACCGTTGGTTGACAGCGTGTCTGCCACTACCTTTGGTTGACAGTGTGTCTGCCATTACCTTTGGTTGACAGCGTGTCTGCCAGTACCTTTGGTTGACAGAGTGTCTGCCATTACCGTTGGTTGACGGCGTGTCTGCCATTACCGTTGGATGACAGCGTGTCTGCCATTACCGTTGGTTGACAGCGTGTCTGCCATTACCTTTGGTTGATAGCATGTCTGCCATTACCGTTGGTTGATAGCGTGTCTGCCATTTCCAACAGTGGGCAGTGTGCATGCTATAAGCAATGATTTCCAGTGTGTCTGCTGACTGTGTGGTGGAAGTCTGTTTACCACAATAGCGTTGGTTAACAGCGTGTCTGCCATTACCTTTGGTTGACAGCATGTCTGCCATTACCGTTGGTTGACAGCGTGTCTGCCATTACCTTTGGTTGACAGAGTGTCTGCCATTACCGTTGGTTGACAGCGTGTTTGCCATTACCGTTGGTTGACAGCGTGTCTGCCATTACCGTTGGTTGAGAGCGTGTCTGCCATTACCTTTGGTTGATAGCGTGTCTGCCATTACCGTTGGTTGATAGCGTGTCTGCCATTTCCAACAGTGGGCTGTGTTCCTGCTATAAGCAATGATATCTAGTGTGTCTGCTGACAGTGTGGTGGAAGTCTATTTACCACAGTAGCAGGGAGACCCCGATTCCTAGTGTTGGAGCTGGGCCTGAAGACGAAGTTGCTGTCTGGAAGATTTCCAGCGACTGTCATGTTTGAGATTTCCGCTGGAAGGGAAGGTGTTTGATGATGCTGTCATGGGATGCTCATTTGGGTAAAGTGTTTTTTTTTGTGAAAATCTTTTTATTGATTTTTAGAAAACAACCATAAACGTGGTACACATGTTGTCATACACATACAGCTATTTCAATGTGTCATAAACATACATTTAGAGTTCGTTTTGCAAATCAATTATTTCCCGTTACATTGTTCAACGTTGTTATATCAGAGCAAACCAGTCAGATAAATTACACACCCATTACAAAAGAAATGAAACAATAGAAACCCAGGGACTAGAACAGGTCATATTGAGGAAAGGGTAGGCGGGCAAGGGGGCACCTCCACCACAACCCAACAGGTCAACCACTAGTGAGGCAGCTAGCACCCAAACCCTCCCTCAGGTCTAATCCGGCTGGTGTGATAGCATAGATCGCCTGCTGTTCCTGACAATATATTAGCTCATGAAGCCACTGCTTAAACTTGGGTGCTCTCCCTCTTCCCCAGCGGCATGCCACTCTCCTTTTAGCTAGAAGCAACGTCAAGGCCACACATTTACGATGTTCCGCCCTTAGCTGCTCCACATACCCCAATAAAGCCTTCAGTGGGGACATGTCAATCCGGGCATTAATCATAGTGGACAGAGCCTGAAAAATCTGCGCCCAATACTTATATATCTCGGGACCGCCTCATGCCAGGTGCAGGAAGTCAGCGCCTTCAGCATGACACCTATCACACGAGTCGGTATCCCTCAATTTGTATCTATACATTCTGGCTGGGGTATAATACAGTCTATGTAGGAATTTATAGTGGATAATCCTAAGCCTACTGCTAGCTGAAATTCGCTCAGTCTGCAGCAAGCAGAATTCCCACTGTTTATCCGTCAGAGTTATACCCAGTTCGAGGTCCTACCTTTCCCTTGCCTTTGCAGGTTGCTCAATCTTCTGTGTGTGTACTGCTTTGTATAGTATTGACACCAGCCGTTTAGCCATCTCGTTCTGAAGTGTCAGCTGTAGCGGTGTAAAGGTCGGTGGCTCCAAAGGGAAATCAGGAGTAATTGAGCGAATTCCCTGCCGCAGGCGAATGTATAGGAAGGTTTCTAGGGGTGTCTGTGTTATATTCTGGAACACGTGCGCCACTGTGCGGAATGACCCTTCTTGATACATGTCCCCCCAGTTGTGTATCCTAGTGTGATCTTCAAACTTGTGGAACAGTGTCTCCTGAAGAAGAGGCATGGCGGGATGATATACCAACGGTAACAATGGCGAGTAAATCATAGGCGCATCCAACATCTTACTCACATGTGCCCAGGCCGCCACCGTGCAACTCACTGTGGTCGGCGTCTTATCCCGCATGAGGGTCGGAATGTACACCGCCGCCTCAATGGGGACGGGAAGAGTGAGCCAATGCTCCGCCGCCACCTGGGGCATATAACGTGGTTGATGCACCCAAAAATGGGCATAATGCACCTGTGGGCTGTAATAGTTTAATTCAAAATTAGGTACACCAAATTAACCCTGAGAATAAGGCCTCGTCAATACATCCCACCGTAATCTCGCGGTTTTACCCCCCCACACTAATCGCGTTAGTTCTGACCGCAACTGTTTAAAAAAAAATGACCCCGGGTGAAAGGGTATATTAAGAAACATATACAATAGTTGAAATAATATAACCATCTTTATCAAAGAGACACGCCCGCAATGGAGAGATGGAGGGTAATCCATTTTGATATATTATCCACAATTCGAACCATAGCGGTCCCGTAATTAAGACACATCAATTCATCTCTATCCCTCGTCACACGGATGCCTAAATATTTCAGTTCATCCTCGCACCATGCCATCGGATAGTCCAAGGGAAAGCGACTCATTGTATCAGTAAGGGGAAAGATGCTCTACTTACCCCAGTTTATCTGGACCCCTCAAAGCAATCCAAACACTATAAATTCTCGAAGGATAATATTTAAGTTCTGTTGGGGGTTTCGTATGCAGAGTGTAATGTCGTCCGCATAGAGGGAAACCAATATCTGCCTCATGTTGCATTGCAATGCTCTGTCACGGTGGTGCTGACGCAATTTAGCCGCCAGTGGTTCCACCGCGATCGCGAACAACAGGGGGGACAGGGGGCAACCCTGCCTCGAACCTCTCGTTATTGAAAAACCCTCAGAAGTTTTGCCATTAATCACTATTCTAGCTGTAGGTGAGCAATACAACAAACATATCCAGGAACGGAAAAGGGGAGGAACCCCATTCGGGACATCAAACCAAACAAATAGTCCCACTCAATGGAGTCAAAAGACTTTGTGGCATCCAGGAAAACTGCTGCCAAAGGTAACTCCGAAGAAACGTTATTCAATATTGTGAATATGGTCCGCAAGTTCTGGGATGTTGCACGTCCGGGCACAAATCCCAACTGGTCAGGCAGTATTAAATGTTCCATGAGTAGACTGAGACGATTAGCTATGAGCTTAGCTAATATTTTAACATCACAATTGAGCAGTGACAGGGGCCTATACGAATCACAGTGGCGCGGTGTTTTCCCTGGTTTTAATAGGGAGACGATGATCGCCTCTCTCATGGAAGGGGGGAGACGCCCTACCTCCAGTTCATCCTCATAGACCTCACGCAGTATGGGAGCCTGTGAGAAGTTGGCCTGATATTCAGTGTTCACTATTCTAGTGATCACTATGTATCAGTCCAAACAACCCTTATGGTGAATGGTTGTAAGTCAACCGATAGACCAGCTATCCTAGTAGCATGGACAAGAGCAGTCTTCGGGCTAAACTCTAGAGGGCGTGCTAAGCCAGCTGTTATACCATCACATATACCCCTTGAACACCAAGTGAAAGGACACCACACAAGTGTTATGAAAATAAACAGTGTATTTATTTAGATCACAACAGCCCTGTACTCTTTATGAGGACAGGGTACTAAGCACACAACAAAACTCTTACGAAAATACTTAAGTTAGCACAATTTACACAAATGCCCGAGGGGCACGAAAAACCATATACTATGAAAGTGGAATGTGAAATTACTAGCAGGTAAGTACTGGACTAATAGGCTTTGGAATTGCTAGGACAATATTACTGAACCTTCAGATTACTAGTAGGAGGCCTAGGGGACTCGGGTGCAGAGTGTGCACTCTCACGCGGGATGCGGGACAAAGTCTATGGGAGTTAGTACAAGCAAAGTTAGTGTTCTCGGGCGAACCCGATAAGGTAGGTCGAAAATGACAGTGACTCTGGACCCTTGGATAGTGAGGCTATGCTGGGGCACCAAAATGCCGAAGTTACCTAGCCCAGGGGCTGCGGCTGCATAGGTCTGTACAGACATCGGGAATCCTCGTTGACGAACCAGGAGCCTGAAGAAAGAGTTGCTGGCAGGCGACCAGTGAAGATTGTTCGAAGTGATCCAAGCCTGGATCGAAGATGGATGACACCTGAAAGCAGAGGAGACCAAGTTCTTAACCACTAGCCAGTGATCAGATGGCACCAGGAGGGCACCGGATGGTAGTAAATGTAAATGTACATGTATTTATATAGCGCAAATCGCCCACATCGCAGGCATCTATGCGCTTGCTTAGGGAACCCGTCCTGGTATTCCCCTGTGAGATACCCCGGCAGGGTATCCACAAGGTGAAAGCCAGGCATCCCGCCACGAGGGGCCATTGTGGAGATTAAGCAAGCTATTGCCCAGAGTCGCAGAGTGTGAACCCGTGAGTCGAGTAGGCACCGGAGTGAGAATTATCGAGTCCGTGGAATTATTGAGCCCAACCCCCATCGGGGCGGGGAATTAAACCCTGGTCCAGGGCCGATCTCAGCTTCCGGGTCTGCTGCCTCTAACCCCTGAGCCAACAAGTCTTGGCAAATTCAAGCCCACGTGGTGGACCTAAAATGGCGTCTTGAGTGGACCAGGAGGGTCCGGGGTGCTCCTCTTTTGGAAGGGAGCAAGGGCCAGTCTGGAGCAACCAGACCAGCAGTGTTGTTGTCGTCGGGCGTCGTCGGGAAGGCCACAAGCCAGCGGGCTAGTAGCCAGACAATGCGGTGAGCAGCCAAAAAGCAGAAGGGCCCCACGCAGATCTCGTGGATGCTGGGGGGCTGGACTTCGGGGCTGGAGGTGCTCAGGGTCGGGGCTTCTTGGACCCCAAAGCACTCACCAGAGGATCCCTCGGCGGTCGTGCTGGATAGAAGTCGTGCAGTTCTGATGATGGCCGGTCCCTCGAGGTCTTGTCGCACCTACGGTTCTCAGCTTAGCTGTAGAGGTAGCTAGAGGTCAGAGGTTCCAGGGAGGCCGGGTCTCGTCGAGCTGGTCAGTCGGATTCCGGAGGAAGGACGTGCAGCAAACCGCAGAGTTCTTAGATGGTGCCTGCGGATGCAGGGTGACTACTCCTTAGTCACAAGGGAGAAATCTTGAGAAGAGTAGAGAGTTCCTTTCGTGGAAAGTAGTTTCTTGATTCAAAGATGATCTAATTTGGAAGGGTCCCCGCTCCTGCCTTTATCCTAAAGAAAGGGGTGGGTACGCGACTAGGTCCTGTCCTAGGGGTGGGACCAGGAAGGGGGGTGGTTACACCCCTCTCCCATGCCGGACTTTCCCCAGGCCAGGAGCTGGTGTGCCCCTGGAACTGGTTCTAGCTGGCAGATGCGTAGTGAGCACCGGGGTGCCACTTGCAGTCACCTTCCTGAAAAGCCCTGCCTACCCAGGATACACAAAACCCTGTCTGGGATGGTGCGAGCACCACCCCTGACAGGAAACCCTTTGTCCAAGCTCCCCTCGCTGGAAGGACTCCCAGCTGTAGGGGGTCTGACTCGTGTCTGTGGTGGCAGCATCCATTTTGTGATGCTGAGGCTCGAGTTAACTTTAACCGGGGTTCACAGTTACATACATGTCGTGTCCCTCTAGAAGGGTGGAATGCTAACCCCGTCGCCAGAATTGGCGAGGGGTTAGTATTCCAATTCGTATGACACCTTACTCGACATGTTTTGATAAAGCGATACCAAAGATAGCATTTAACCGCGAGGATTATAATGCACTTAAGAGTATATGGTACGCGTTATCATGGAACAGCTATTAGGGCTTGGTTCCGCAAGCTGCAAACGGGCTCAGCTCATGCCAGAGCACCATCTCACACGATTCCAAGCACTATGCTTTCAGGATTGTCAAGGCCTGCCATAGGAGTGACTGATAGGAATCTGTGTGTCCATTTTTAGGGTTAGATATAGGTATACTATATCTAAAGCAAAGGGGGATTACACCACCTTGCCCCAGCTGTCGTGCAGCCAGTTGTGTCAGATTTAGATGGCCAGCCAGGGGTGGCATAATACATGCTTCAGCCCCTGGTAGGCCCTGTGTACACCTATGCCCTGAGTTACAGGGTCTGATAAGGTGACCCAGTACCAATTGGTAAATGCACCTAAGGTACACATTGTAATTTAGTGAGAGAACAGCTAGGCTGTGGGTCTGATTAGCAGGCCCACAGCCAGAGAAAGTCGTAAACCAGTGAAACAAAAGCAAAAAATCTGGGTGATCATAGGATTGCAGACCCTACTCTCCTACATGACCCCCCCCCCCAACTTTGGGACAATAAACTAACCTTGACCAGGTGAGTCTTCTTGCTCTAAGTGGAAATACCTGGAGAGCCCATCTGCATTGCCATGATCAGTGCAAGGTCTATGCTCCACTGTAAAATCCATCCCCTGTAGGGAAATGGACCACCTAAGCAGTTTGGGGTTTTCACCCTTCATCTGATTTAGCCATAAGAGGGGCTTATGGTCGGTCTGAATCTTGAAATGAGTGCCAAACAAGTATGGCCTCAGTTTCTTCAGGGCCCAAACCACAGCAAAGGCCTCCCTCTCAATAGCTGACCAATTTTTCTCTCTGGGGGGTCAGCCTTCTGCTTATAAAAGCAATGGGCTGGTCATTACCATCAAAATTCAGTTGAGATAGAACAGCTCCCACACCCAACTCAGAAGCATCTGTTTGGACAATGAATGGTTTGGAGTAGTTTGGACTCTTGAGGATAGGTGCTGTGCACATGGCCTGCTTTAGGTAATCGAATGCTTTTTGACAGCTCGCTGTCCACTGAACTTTCTTTTGCATTTTCTTACTTGTCGGTTCATTAAGTGGAGTCACAATTGATCCATAATTCCTGACAAACTTTCTGTAGTAACCAGTCAGGCCCAAGAAAGCTCGAACCTGAGTCTGGGTGGTTGGAGGAGCCCAGTCCCTGATTGACTGTATCTTGCTCTCCAGTGGCTGAACTTAGCCTCCACCTACAAGGTGGCCCAGGTATACAACCTGTGTCTGCCCTATCTGGCACTTTGTGGCCTTGATAGTGAGACCTGCTGCTTGCAGTGCCTCTAACACTTTCCTCAGGTGGACCAGGTGATCCTCCCAGGTGGAGCTAAAGACAGCTATATCATCAAGATACGCTGCACAGAAGTCATCCAGCCCAGTGAGAACATGATTCACCAGCCTTTGGAAGGTGGCAGGTGCATTTTTCAGACCACAAATTGATAATGTCCACCAGGGGTTGAAAATGCTGTCTTGGGCTTGGCATCCTCAGCTAACCTGATTTGCCAATACCCAGCTGTCAGGTCAAATGTACTTAAGTAGTTGGCAGAAGCCAATCTATCTAAAAGTTCATCTGCCCTTGGTATTGGGTGGGCATCAGTCTTAGTGACTGCATTGAGACCTCTGTAGTCTATGCAAAACCTCATCTCTTTCTTACCACCCTGGGTGTGAGGCTTTGGCACTAGAACTACGGGACTAGCCCAAGGGCTATCTGAGGGTTCAATGACTCCCAACTCCAACATTTTCTGCACTTCTGTTTTGATGCAGTCTCTAACATGATCAGGCTGCCTGTAGATTTTACTCTTAACTGGCAAGCTGTCACCAGTGTCAACCTCATGGGTACACCAATTGGTCTGACTGGGTGTTAGAGAGAACATATGCCTGAAGGATTGAAGAACTTGTTTGCAATCCTTCTGTTGATGTTCAGAGAGGCTGCCACAAAAGACCACACCATCTACTGATCCATCATCAGGATTCTGAGTGAGCAGGTCTGGGAGAGGATCACTCTCTTCCTCCTGTCCCTCATCTATGGCCATGAGCAAGCTCATGTCCTTCCTGTCGACATATGCTTTGAGCCTGTTCACATGAAGCACCCTGTGGGGGTTTCTGGGAGTTCCAAGGTCCACCAGGTAGGTGACCTCTCCCTTTTGCTCAAGAATTGTGTGGGGCCCAGACCATTTGTCTTTGAGTGCTGCTAGGGCCACTGGCTCCAACACCCACACCTTCTGTCCAGGCTGATAGACAGTCAGGACAGCCTTTTGGTCATGCCAAGCTTTTTGGAGTTCTTGGCTGGCCTTAAGGTTTTCAGATGCCTTTTCCATGTCCTCAGCCATCCGGGAGCGGAGACCAAGTATATAGTCCACTATGCTGGTTGCAGGCTTTTTGAGAGGTCTCTCCCATCCTTCCTTTACCAAACACAGAGGTCCTCTTACAGAATGTTCATACAAAAGTTCAAAAGGGCTGTAGCCAACCCCCTTCTGTGGGACCTCTCTATAAGCGAATAAAAGGCAGGGTATCAGGACATCCCATCTACGCCTGAAATTTTCAGGTAGTCCATGAATCATCCCTTTTAGGGTCCTGTTGAACCTTTCAGCAAGCCCATTGCATTGTGGGTGATAGGGTGTGGTGAACTTGTAGTTGACACCACATTCCTTCTACATAGCAGTTAAGTAGCTTGACATGAAGTTTGCACCTCTGTCAGAGACAACCTCCTTAGGGAAGCCCACTCTGGAGAACACTCCAACTAGGGCTCTTGCCACAACAGGTGCTGTAGTAGTCCTAAGGGGAATAGCTTCAGGATACCTGGTGGCATGGTCCACCACCACCAGTATAAACGTGTGCCCTGATGCTGTTTGGGGTTCCATTGGTCCAACAATGTCCATCCCCACCCTTTCAAAGGGCACCCCCACCACAGGCATTGGTATAAGGGGGGCCTTTGTGGTGCCACCTGACTTACCACTGGCTTGGCAAGTGACACAGGAGCGACAAAACTCCTTGGTATCTTCATTCATGTGAGGCCAGTGAAAGTGTGAGACAATTCTGTCCCAAGTCTTGTTCTGGCCTAAGTGACCTGCAAGGGGAATCTCGTGGGCCAAGGTGAGAAGGAAACCTCTCAGAGACAAGGGGATGACCAGCCTCCTGGTTGCACCAGGCTTGGGGTCTCTTGCCTCAGAATATAGGAGTCCATCTTCCCAGTATACCTTGTGGGCACCTGTGGCGTTCCCTGCAGCCTCAGCAGCAGCCTGCTGTCTGATGGGTTCAAGAGAAGGGCAGGCTAACTGTTCCTTCCCCAGGTCTGCTCTGGAGGGTCCCCCTGAGCCCAGAAATTCAACTTGATCAAGTTCAAATTCCTAAGGCTCAGTTTCCCTCAGTTCCTGTAGGTCAGCCTCCTCTGAGACTTGATCCTCAACCTGGGGCAAGGGGGAAGGCAATGCCTTAACCCTCCTGCTCTTCTTCTTGGAAAGTGTCTGGTCCATTGTTCCAGGATCCAGCACCTGTTCAGTGGGGCATCTTCTGGCCTGTGACCTAGTCACAGCAAGCACATGTGCTGGCAAACCTAACATCTCCATGTGAGTCCTCTGCTCCACTTCTGACCACTGTGATGACTCCAAATCATTGCCCAACAAACAATCCACTGGGAGGTCTGAACTAACTACAACCTTCTTTTGGCCATTTACCCCTCCCCAGGAGAAATCAACAATCGCCATTCTATGACTGGTAGTGACGTTGCTGGCATTGGTCACCAGGAAATCTGTACCTGGCATGATCTGTCCAGGGTCCACAAAGTTAGGTGTCACCATGGTGACACTGGCACAAGTGTCCCTATAGGCCTGAGCCATTTTGCCATTTATCAAAGGTGCCTGTCTGTATTTGCCCAAAGTATTGGGACTGACATCAGGAGATATATCCACACCCCCTGTACAGACAAGGACAGCCTGAGTGAGTGTGACAACTAAGTTGTCATACCCCTCAGAACCCAAGGTTAACCCAACTAATCCCTTGGGAGGTGCACTACCACTGCTGGCTGTACTAGGGGGTGCAGTTGCCTTAGGGGCTGCAGTGGCAGGAGTTTGCCCTCCTTTCTTGGTGTACTCACTAAACCAGTGAGTTTTACTTTTACAGTATTGGCACCACCTTTTAGACTGGCCTTCTTGATTCTTCTTCTTCTGGGAAGCCTGACCCCCACCCTCTTTGGATTGTTGGGGACCTGTCGAAGACTTCTGGTCATTTTGTTCGCCTTTGGTATCTTTACCCTTCTGCTCTGCTTTCTTCTGACCACCCTGGTTCTGGCCCTGGTTCTGCTTAACCCTTGTTCTGACCCATCTGTCTGCCTTCTTTCCCAATTCTTGGGGAGAGGTCAGATCCGAGTCAACAAGGTGCTGATGCAACAACTGGTTCTGACAATTGTTTAAAATCTGTTCCCTTATGATCAGATTGTACAATCCTGTATAATCAGTAACCTTACTGCCCAGCAACCAGCCCTCCAAAGGCTTAGTGGCACAATCTACAAAGTCAGACCAATCCTGAGACTGAGTTTTCTGGGTATCCCTGAACAGCAACCTGTACTGCTCAGTGGTTAGGCCAAACCCATCTATCAGTGTATTTTTCAGGACTTGGTAATCATTAGCATCCTCAGCTCTAGTAGTGAGGAGCTTGTCTCTACCTTTACCTTCAAAGGAGAGCCACAAGATAGCTGCCCACTGACTCTGGGGGACACACTGTACAGTGCAAGCCCTCTCCAAAGCAGTTATCCATTTGTGGATATCATCCCCTTGTTTAAAGGGGGGCACTATATTACTCAGGTGTCTAGTATCTAAACTCCTGTTCTCTCTTGGGAGAATGCTGCCACCAGCGGAATCTAGTCCACTTAACTTTGGCTCTCTAGCAAAGGCAAGCCTCTCTTTGGCCAGGGCAAGTTCTTCCCTTTGAATCCTCAGATTGGCTTCCCTCATCTTAGCTTCGTGCTCCCTTCTCTTAGGGGAGGACATCCCTCTATGAGAAGAGGCCTGAGAGCCATTGGTTCGAATGGATCTATTAGAACCTCTTGATAGAGATCTAACTCATCCATTCCCAATGTTAAGTCTGCCTGAGAGTGGCCCTGGGGGTCCCCCAAATCCATTCTAGTGCCTACTTAAGTTGGTCCTAGTGAGTCTGCTGACTTCTACCTGACCTGTTTCTGCCTCATTCCCAGATAACTCATCTTCCTCTCCCTCCTCAGCACTGTCTGCTGCCTGGAGGTGTCGGTCAGGGTCACCCTGGGTTCCCTCTAGGGGAGGCATGTTCCCATCTGGATGAGAAGGATCTGTGTTAGCAGCCCTCCTAGCATCATAAGTCTCTAAGAGACCAATCAGAAAAGGAATGCTAGGGTTTGAACCCTGTTTTAGATTCCTGGAGGTACACACTTGTCTCATCTCCTGGAAACTAAGAGCAGCATATCTGGAAGGGACCTGTGGAGGGTCCACAACCACAAGAGGGGTCTCTGAAGACTCTCCGTGGTTAGACATGCTTCTAGTGTGGTGTGAGTGATGCACCTACCTACACTATTTGTTTGCCTACTGATCCCTTGCTAAGAGTTGTAGTCAAGGTGTGCTAAGCTTTGTTAAACTACAACAGCTGGTTCAGTAGAACTCAGAGTATTCTAAGCTAAGTTATATGTCCCTTAACCTATGTGATCTTTCACAAAGATATTCTTAGGATACGTGTGGTAAAACAACAGCAAGCTCAAATCCCAACCGCTGCTCACCAATGTGAGAAGTTGGCCTGATATTCAGTGTTCACTATTCTAGTGATCACTATGTATCAGTCCAAACAACCCTTATGGTGATTGGTTGTAAGTCAACCGATAGACCAGCTATCCTAGTAGCATGGACAAGAGCAGTCTTCGGGCTAAACTCTAGAGGGCATGTTAAGCCAGCTGTTATACCATCACATATACCCCTTGAACACCAAGTGAAAGGACACCACACAAGTGTTACGAAAATAAACAGTGTATTTATTTAGATCACAACAGCCCTGTACTCTTTATGAGGACAGGGTACTAAGCACACAACAAAACTCTTACGAAAATACTTTAAGTTGCACAATTTACACAAATGCCCGAGGGGCACGAAAAACCATATACTATGAAAGTGGAATGCGAAATTACTAGCAGGTAAGTACTGGACTAATAGGCTTTGGAATCGCTAGGACAACGTTACTGAACCTTCAGATTACTAGTAGGAGGCCTAGGGGACTCGGGTGCAGAGTGTGCACTCTCACGCGGGATGCGGGACAAAGTCTATGGGAGTTAGTAAAAGCAAAGTTAGTGTTCTCGGGCGAACCCGATAAGGTAGGTCGAAAACGACAGTGACTCTGGACCCTTGGATAGTGAGGCTATGCTGGGGCACCGAAATGCCGAAGTTACCTAGCAAAGGGGCTGCGGCTGCATGGGTATGTACAGACGTCGGGAATCCTCGTTGACGAACCAGGAGCCTGAAGAAAGAGTTGCTGGCAGGCGACCAGTGAAGATTGTTCAAAGTGATCCAAGCCTGGATCGAAGATGGATGACACCTGAAAGCAGAGGGGACCAAGTTCTTAACCACTAGCCAGATGGTTGATGCTGTCGACGTCGCTGGACCCAGGATTGGGGCAACAAGTCTTGGCAAATTCAAGCCCACGTGGTGGACCTAAAATGGCGTCTTGAGTGGACCAGGAGGGTCCGGGGTGCTCCTCTTTTGGAAGGGAGCAAGGGCCAGTCTGGAGCAACCAGACCAGCAGCGTTGTTGTCGTCGGGCGTCGTCGGGAAGGCCACAAGCCAGCGGGCTAGTAGCCAGACAACGCAGTGAGCAGCCAAAAAGCAGAAGGGCCCCACGCAGATCTCTTGGATGCTGGGGGGCTGGACTTCGGGGCTGGAGCTGCTCAGGGTCGGGGCTTCTCAGACCCCAAAGCACTCACCAGAGGATCCCTCGGCGGTCGTGCTGGATAGAAGTCGTGCAGTTCTGATGATGGCCGGTCCCTCGAGGTCTCGTCGCACCTACGGTTCTCAGCTTAGCTGTAGAGGTAGGTAGAGGTCAGAGGTGCCAGGGAAGCCGGGTCTCGTCGAGCTGGTCAGTCGGATTCCGGAGGAAGGACGTGCAGCAAACCGCAGAGTTCTTAGATGGTGCCTGCGGATGCAGGGTGACTACTCCTTAGTCACAAGGGAGAAATCTTGAGAAGAGTCGAGAGTTCCTTTCGTGGAGTTTCTTTATTCAAAGATGATCTAATTTGGAAGGGTCCCCGCTCCTGCCTTTATCCTAAAGAAATGGGTGGGTATGCGACTAGGTCCTGCCCTAGGGGTGGGACCAGGAAGGGGGGTGGTTACACCCCTCTCCCATGCCGGACTTTCCCCAGGCCAGGGGCTGGTGTGCCCCTGGAACTGGTTCTAGCCGGCAGATGCGTAGTGAGCACCGGGGTGCCACTTGCAGTCACCTTCCTGAAAAGCCCTGCCTACCCAGGATACACAAAACCCTGTCTGGGATGGTGCGAGCACCGCCCCTGACAGGAAACCCTTTGTCCAAGCTTCCCTCGCTGGAAGGACTCCCAGCTGTAGGGGGTCAGACTCGTGTCTGTGGTGGCAGCATCCATTTTGTGATGCTGAGGCTAAAGTTAACTTTAACCGGGGTTCACAGTTACATACATGTTGTGTCCCTCTAGAAGGGTGGAATGCAAACCCCGTCACCAGAATTGGCGAGGGGTTAGTATTCCAATTCGTATGACACCTTACTCGAAATGTTTTGATAAAGCGATACCAAAGATAGCATTTAACCGCGAGGATTATAATGCACTTAAGAGTATATGGTACGCGTTATCATGGAACAGCTATTAGGACTTGGTTCCGCAAGCTGCAAACGAGCTCAGCTCATGCCAGAGCACCATCTCACACGATTCAAAGCACTCTGCCTTCAGGATTGTCAAGGCCTGCCATAGGAGTGACTGATAGGAATCTGTGTGTCCATTTTTAGGGTTAGATATAGGTATACTATATCTAAAGCAAAGGGTGATTACACCACCTTGCCCCAGCTGTCATGCAGCCAGTTGTGTCAGATTTAGATGGCCAGCCAGGGGTGGCATAATACATGCTTCAGCCCCTGGTAGGCCCTGGGTACACCTATGCCCTGAGTTACAGGGTCTGATAAGGTGGCCCAGTACCAATTGGTAAATGCACCTAAGGTACACGTTGTAATTTAGTGAGAGAACAGCTAGGCTGTGGGTCTGATTAGCAGGCCCACAGCCAGAGAAAGTCGTAAACCAGTGAAACAAAAGCAAAAAATCTGGGTGATCATAGGATTGCAGACCCTACTCTCCTACAGAGCCATCATATCAATATAGGTTTTATAAAACTCGACTGGGATACCATCCGACCCCGTGGGCTTACCCGACTGCATATGCATGATGGCTTTCCTGACCTCGTCAAGCTCAAACGGGGCACACACAAATGTCTGCTGTGTATCGTTCAACCACCCCAGCGATATATCGTCCAAATAATCGTCTAGTTCAATTTTCCCGTCCTAGTGGTTGTATACAATGCCGTGTAGTGCTCAGTGAAGGCATTAAGTATGGTCGCAGTGCCCCTATATACAATGCCGTCCAACCCTTCCAATTCTAGGATTACATTAGAGCCTCATGACCTCCGAATCGTCTCTGCCAGCGCCTTCCCAGGCCTCTCCCCCTGGCCATAGCGGCGGGCCGTCCAATACTTCCCTCGAAATCTCGCCTCTCTGCGAGCCTCATCCATGTAGGCTGTGAGTTTCGATCTAAACTGAGATTGTTTTTGGATATGCCATCCGGCCTAGTAGCTAATCTGCTCTCCAATGACTTAAGTTTGGTCTCAAGTGTACTTAACGTGTTCAAAATATCTTTAAGCATCCCAGCACCCTTTTCTATGCAAAAACCTTGTAACGTCACTTTGAAAGCTTCCCAGATAATTTCTACGCTATCTACCGAATCCTTATTACGTATAAAAAAATCTTTGATCTCCTCTCTGAGCTCCTCCTGAAACACGGTGTCTAGTAGTATGGTAGGTTGCAACCTCCAGCTGCTTCTGGGAGGACCATAATCTGTGGAGGACAATGTAAGCCGTACCGGTGCATGATCCGAGTAAGTCCTGGCTAAGTGTTGTACTTGTAAAATCGCTGGACATAGCCCGACACTCAAGAAAATATAGTCCAGTCTCGCCCCAGTAGCCGCATGCGCAGTAAAGTGGGTTCCCTCTAGGTCGTTAGGGTGCAAGTGTCTCCACGCATCTATCAGATTGTGGTCCGTGAGTGTGGAATGCAGCATGGCACGGGCTTTTGTGTAATGATGGGGAGCTGGGTGGGACCTATCAATATCCGGACTCCGCGCAATGTTAGTCACCTCCCCACACAATATGGTTGGACCCAATGTCCACAATAATAGTTCTGTAATGAACTGGGGGTCGTCCACATTAGGACCATAACAGCAGGCCAGGGTAACAGAATCAGACCCCAACCTCCCCCAAGTCAAGCAATATCTCCCCTGGGCATCCCACGTGGCTCCCGTTAGTGTGAACGGAGTGCACCTCTTAACCAGAATCGCCACACCTCTCGCATAGGAAGAGAAAGAAGAAAAGATCCTGTGTGCCGCCCATTTACAAGCAAATGTGATGTTACGTCTTGGGTTGAAGTGTGTCTCCTGCAGCATTGCTACGTGTACCTGGTGTCTGTCAAGATAGGATAGTATTTGACGTCTCTTACGCGGGTCACGCAGCCCCCGTACGTTCCATGTAATTATGTTTAGTTTAGTGCTGTCAATGGGGGTCATGAGCTAGGCCTTGTACATCTCTACAGTGCTCCATCGGATAGCATCGCCTCTGTTCCAGATCCACCACCTTTAGTCACTCAACAACTGCGGCTCCAGTACAACAACGACATTTCAAAGTAATATTAATCTTTGTGTACGACCATACAGTAAATCCCTTGGATGTGCTTATTGACAACCACATGTACCAAATAACCCCCTCGAACAAACCCCCCACAGACCTACGTATAATCAACAAGAACTGCAAATTCCCTCCCCCCACCCACTGAAGCAACCCAATCTTGCCAGAATCCCATGTCCACCCTCCCACCCTACCTCCAAATTGGAACCCCACTTCCGTTACCCTCCCCTCATAGTTCAGAACTTGTACTTCCATGGGGTAATACCCGTTGGGGGACCTTCTAGACAGCTATGCAGTCTCCTCACTCCCCTTAAGTTCTCCTCCGAAGGCGCTGCCGGCCCTATCATGAGGAGGGGGGAGCAGGCCTGGAACCACAATAACATGTAAACAATTGAGCCATACTGGAAGGATCTCATCTCGCATCAGCTAGATTGTCCGACCAAGCCTACCAATCCGTAATAGTTTCCTTGGATGTGTGCAGATTACTTTGCTGGAGTCAGTCATTCCAGATCCTCATTTTCATTCATGTCACCATTCCACTGCGAGGCCTCCAGTCGCTCTCCACCCCGGTTTGCTCATTTCAATGTTCGGAGGAAGTCTTCGACTTGCTGGGGAGACGTGAAGAATCGCTGCTTCCCTTGGCTGGATAGAGGAGTGCGTAATCAATTTGCTCCGATCGCAACTTCCGCTTGACTTCCACAAACACTGCGGCGATCTTCTTGCATGATAGGTGTGAAGTCTTGATATATGGAAAAGGTGTTATCATCATATGTCAACTTCTGCTTGTTTCTCGCAGCTCTGAGGGCTACATCCCGGTCTCTATAATGAAGTAATCGTGCAATTATAGGTTGTGGGGGGCTTCCCGGCACCGGACGTGGACCGAGGGTTCTGTGCGCCCTTTCCACTATGAACTGCGAGGAAAAGGCGTCTTTGCCTATGGACTCCAGCAGTAGTTTTTCTATATAGTCCTCCATTCTACCAGTATTTGTCGATTCTGGTAAGCCTATGACGCGTATGTTGTTGCGCCGACTGCGCGCTTCCAAGTTCTCATTTTTTGCGGCTATGATGGGTAGCAGTTTATCCATTCTCATAAGTTGCACTGTACGGGTTGCAGTGACGTCATCTGATTCTGATATGTGTCTTTCCGCCTCCTTAATGCAGTCTTCCTGGCCATCTAGCTTATGTGCAATGGCATTCATCCTAGAGGACATCCGGTCCACCTTGTCCACCACTGTTGCAAATCCTTGCCGCATCTCTTGTAGTATATTGGCCATGTCCGAGGCCTGTGAATTGGCTCCCCCTCCAGCGCACTCAGCCAAGTCCTGCTCCTGGTCGTCAGCAGTAGATTTGCTTCCCTTCTTTGCAGCTTCAAAATTTAGTTTCGGTTGACGAGTGTCGGTCTTCCCCATATTTCAGCAAGAGTGCGACGCCTTCTGCGTATGTATCAGGAGTAATCAAGGCAACCACCAGTCTAGGGTAAAGTGTGAGGGCCAGCCCGAGTCACCACATGGCCCTTTCGTCGTCAACAGCTGATCCTGCCCCGCACTCTTGTCGCGTCAGCTTGCTCTGTCCAGCGCTTCTCAGCAGCTCTCACCTCACTGGGTCACCTACTTGCCCAAGACTGTGTCCCGCTGAAGCATCACCTCATAATCGCCAGCTGCCTTCTCCACCAATGTATGGCGATTCACGGAGCTACTTGAGCCCCTTCTAAAGCCCTGTAGGGCACAACGGCAGCAGGTTGCTAAGTCCGTAAAACCGAAGCAGCCTGTGACATCCAGCACCCACAATATGGGGGTGGAGTACTCGTGGCGGCCCGGCAGTCACAGTCCCTGTCAAACCACCACCCAATGCTCCGCCGCTCCAAGGGGGTTGATCGCACCTGTCGCAGGTCGCTTCAGGCGCTCCGCACCGGCCAGTAAGGGTCTCACTCTTCTTGCACTCTCGTCTCAGCCGGCTATCCACGCACTGCCACTGCCCATCTCCCCTCTCACCACGGGCATCACACAGACTGTTCCATACCGTAACCGAGGCGTGTAGGGGAAGAACACTGCTCAGTATCTTCGCGAAGCCTGTCCCCACACCTCGGAACGACTCTCCTGCCAAAGGCGCTTTCCCCGCAGCCGCCATTGTATGTCCGGCCTCCTCAGTATATTTATTATCCTGCCCCGGTGTTCACTAGATCTTCACAGCGGGGGGGGGGGGGGGGGGGGGGGACACGCGCCAATCCTCCACCGCTGCGCTATGTGGGCTCCCCACAAATTCACCTACACAGTCCTCCCCGCCTCCGTCAGTATGTCCGCATCCATCAATCAAATCGCAACACCATTATGGCTCTCGGCAAAGTCTCTTGCGCAGTGGCCTCATGGAAAACTGTGCCGCCACCCCCAGCAGTACTATCTCCACAAATGCCTCCTTGGCGTCCTGTTGCACCGGCAGTCCGACTCTGCGCCGTGACTCGGTTGTTAGCGATAACGCTGATTCACTGTGTCGTTGCCGGACGCGCGGCCTGGTTGCCTCGTGGTAATCCCCGGCCTTTCCCAGTCACTGCAGCCGAGTCAAAGCTCCATGCAGGTCAGGCGGGCGGCGCGGCTCAGATTTCAGGCGCCCGCCGCTCCGATTGTCCGCCGCCGATCCTTCAGCACTTCACTCCACTTGTAGCCGCGGGGTAGCGCCACCGATCTCTCGACAATTTACCCCAATTAGCGCCCAATTGTTCTGGATAAGTGAAGGATATCAGTTCCAGGAAGCAGGAGCCTCACATCAGTGCGGCCATGCTGCTTGCACGCTCTCTAGCGCCCCCCTCAATGGGGTAAAGTGTGGATTTTTTTGTTTTGCTAAGAAAATGTAAGTGATGTCCAAGATGGTTGTTGTGGCCTCAGGGTGCATTAATGGTGTATTTTCTACTGAGGCCATTGTCTATGCTGCTTAACATCTGAAGGATGAAAGGCTTAGATGGCCATGCTGGGATTCCAGGGCGATCTGCTGATTCCAGCTATCAGCAGTGAGGGCTTAACTTATTTCCCTTTTGTAAAAATCATTGTTATCTGCAGCCTCTGTTTTGACTTAAAGAGCACGCTTTAGTGCCCTGACTTCAGAATCCGTTAGAGTCTTTGAACTACCAGCCACCAAGAACCCTTTTTGCATGCGTGTAGTTGACTTAGAAACCTGTGAAGGTGGGCATAAAATAGTAACTACGAAACACTATTGTCAGGAAAGCACGGCCAACAGGGTGGCTACTGATGTGGCGCTTTCTGTACTGGATGGATGCAGTTGCTGCTTGTTCCAGCAGTCTCCCTCATCTCACCTGGTGGTACCACACGTCCTCCTCATGTTTGAAAGCCCTTGTGTAGCAAACACACCATGGACCATCTGTTTCTATTGGACACACACCATTGAGTGGTGATGCGCTAGCAACTTTTTGGTTGGTACAAACTATCACTTTGTCTGCTTTATCTTCCTTGCAGTTTTCACAGTCATTAGGCTGGTGGACAGACGGAAAACTGTCACTTTTGAAAAGTTCATTATTATGGAAATGTTCATGTGAATGTTTGTTTAATTTCCAGCTGTTGTTTGGGATTGGTCTGTGTGGAATCCTTGTACACGCATTAGTCTGGTCCTCCTATGAATACTGCCTCCATAGTGTATGATCTTCAGCCTGTTTTTGGTTTCCGCGCCATTGTTCAATTAGGTAGACTAGTATTCTTGGAGCATCCCATATTCACGAGAACATCAGAATACATCAGCTCTGTATGCAGCCATTGGACCTCGATAGATCGAGTCGATGAGACGAGGTCCATGTGCCATCATGGGCTCAGCCTAGACTTGTCCAATTGAGATCCATGGTTCAGTGCGTAAACTAGGCTTTTGGCTTCTTCTCACAGATTGACCCTACCATTTGATCCAACTCACAGTAGGGCTGTGGTTCTCATGCCCTGGATGATCGTCCTCCTCCAAGCCTCACAGACGCCTTTAATCCCACCTGTCTGCTCGCCATTGCACTACTGCAGCGTGAAGGAGAGGGCTGTCTAGATATGTGCATTTTACCTGTCTCCAGAAAAAGATGTATTTAGCAATTTTACCACTCTCTCCTTTTCTCGTGAAGGCAGAATGTTCCAGTAGAGTTGCAGTCGCTTTAGCAGGGTCTCCTATCTGGCAGTCGAGTGCTCGTAAAATTCCTGTGGCACATGATTGGAAAGTCCCTATCTCTATCTTCACGTCACTGGCTCAGATCTGGCAGGAGTCATCACTTTGCACGGGCCAATTTTCTTCTTCTTACTTTCATTTTTATGTTGAGCCTGCAGCAGCGCACATGCGCTGCACTGGCGAGACTTTTAGTAAGGGGCTTAGAAAAGCTCACCACAGGCTCGTGCGTGTGTGGCCTATTGCTTGCCGTTACCCACACATGCGCCATATGTTTTGAATTATGGTGCCCAGACACAGATGCGATAATTCAAAACATATGGTCTGGTGCTCGCTCTTGCGCGCGCGCCACTCACTCCATCGTCATGGCTGATTAAGCGCATGGCTTGCGGGCACTCTTATAGCGCGCGCACATGGGCCAAGCGCCACTGCTCCCGCTAGTTTATAAGAATAAAAAGAGTGACCCGTTCAGTTTCTGTGTGGTTGGACCGAAGTCTGTGCTCTTTACATGCGGTTTTCATTTAGCATCTCCTAACCTTCATGCTTCCGTCCTCCTCAATCATTTTCTGTCCACTCGCCATGTTGGGAAAGATGTCTCCATTTCATTTTTACCTCCGCCACTGCGACCTTCACATATGTTTTGGAATTGTTAATGAAGCAGCCTAAATATGCAAAGGGAACCCATGGTAATTAATTAATGTCTCAATAAAATAGTTTCCCTCGAATACAGCAGTCTTTCAGCACAAAAAATCCATGTTCTAAACTCGAACAATGGTGAAAGCTGCAGCGCTGGAAGACTTAATGGCCTGCTTTTCTTGTACGATTTAAGTGCAGAACTTTTCATTTACATTTTGAGGATGGTATGGTGAGTGACTAGAATGCCTTGCCAAAACACCTGCATAGACACTGCTCATAAATGGATAAACATATTCTAGAAACAGTCTCCTCAAGTGTCCCTTCTGTCGCTCTACTCCATTGAGGAGCAGAGCATGTGGTGCATTTGGACCAGTCAACGCCTGTGCTGTGTTTACTTCCTTATTGCCTTTTTTTAGAAAACTTCTGAATGTGGGTTGAATGGGAGTATTTTTCTGTTTTTTCACTTATTTGTCCTACAGACACCACCCCAGACATTAGCTCAGAAATCTGAATAGCAAGTGTAGCATTTGGGATTTTCCTTTTTAAATATTCAGTTTTTTTAATCATATATCAAAGATGCATGCAAGGGCAAAAAAAAAGAAATAGCTCACCTAGCACATGTCAAACATAACATTCGTTACAAGTCCACTATTCACAGATTGAAAGGGTACGATGGGGAGTGGTACATCCATCATAAGAACAAGCCTTCCTCGTCCATTTCTAATGTGAGATTCATCACCTTCATACTCTTCAGGCGCCAGACTGGATAATCTCTCTCTCTCTCTTTCTCTCTCTCTCTAAATCTCTCTAAATCTCTCTCTTTAAATCTATTTTTTCTCTCTCTCTAAATCTCTGTCTCTCTCTCTCTCTCTCTCTCTCTCTAAATCAATCTCTCAATCAATCCATCAATCAAGACATTTATAGAGCGCACTACTTACCCGTAGGGTCTCAAGGCGCTGGTGGGGGGGGGGGGGGTTTGGGTGCCGTTACTGCTCGAATAGCCAGGTCTTCAGCTTCTTCCTGAAGGAGAGGTGGTCTTGGGTCAGGCGCAGGTCGGGAGGGAGGGAGTTCCAGGTCTTGGCGGCCAGGTAGGAGAATGACCTTCCTCCTGTTGTCGCTCTTCGGATGCGGGGGATGGCGGCGAGGGCGTGGCTGGCTGATCGGAGGTGGCGTTTTGGAGCGTAGAAGTTGATTCGGTTGTTGAGGTAGCTCGGGCCTTGATCGTGTAGGGCTTTGTGTGCGTGGGTGAGGAGACGGAAGGTGATTCTTTTGTTGACGGGGAGCCAGTGCAGGTCTCTCAGATGTCCGGAGATGTGGCTGTTGCATGGGATGTCGAGGATGAGTCTGGCTGAGGCGTTCTGGATCCGCTGGAGTCTCTTCTGGAGCTTGGCGGTGGTACCGGCGTAGAGGGCGTTGCCATAGTCCAGTCGGCTGGTGACGAGGGCCTGGGTGACTGTCTTCCTGGTCTCGGTGGGGATCCACCAGAAGATCTTCCGTAGCATGCGCAGGATGTTGAAGCACAACGAGGAGACGGCGTTGACTTGTCTGGTCATGGAGAGGGAGGAGTCCAGGATGAAGCCCAGGTTGCGTGCGTGGTCTGTCGGTTTGGGTGCGGTGCCCAGGGCGGGGGGCCACCAGGAGTCGTCCCAGGCGGAGGGCGAGGAGCCCAGGATGAGGACCTCCGTCTTGTCTGAGTTCAGTTTCAGGCGGCTGGTCGTCATCCACTCGGCTACATCTTTCATCCCTTCGTGCAGACTGGCTCTGGCGGCGGCGGGGTCGTTGGTCAGGGACAGGATCAGCTGGGTGTCGTCGGCATAGGAGATTATGTTGAGGTTGTGTTGGCGTGCGATGGCCGCGAGGGGGCTCATGTAGACGTTGAAGAGGGTGGGGCTCAGAGAGGATCCTTGGGGGACGCCGCAGATGACTTCGATGGCCTCTGACTTGTACGGTGGTAGGCGGACTCTCTGAGTTCTTCTGTCGAGGAAGGAGATGATCCAATCCAGTGCCTTCTCCTGGATTCCGACGTTGCTGAGGCGATGCACTAGGGTGCGGTGGCAGACCGTGTTGAATGCCGCGGAGAGGTCTAGGAGGATGAGGGCCGCTGTGTCTCCGTTGTCCATCAGGGCTCGGATGTCGTCGGTGGCAGCGATGAGGGCGGTCTCGGTGCTGTGGTTGGCTCGGAAGCCGGACTGTGAGGGGTCGAGGGATCCGTTCGTCTCGAGGAAGGCGGCCAGCTGTTTGTTGACGGTCTTCTCGATGACTTTGGCTGGAAACGGGAGGAGCGAGATGGGGCGGTAGTTCTTGAGTTCGGTGGGGTCCGCTGTGGGTTTCTTGAGTAGAGCGCTGAGTTCGGCGTGCTTCCAGCTCTCGGGGAAGGTGGCGGTGTCGAAGGAGGTGTTGATAATGTCCCGTAGGTGGGGAGCGATGATAGCATCGGCTTTGTTGAAGACGTGGTGAGGGCAGGGTTCGGTCAGAGATCTCTAAATCTCTCTCTCTCTCTCTGAGAGTTTGCCGTTTGCCGTTTGCGGCTGAGGGCCATGCCCCCTACATCTCGGCCACAAAAGACCAGGCATTATAGCATGGAAGCTCTCCTCAGCATAAGGCCGTTAGGAACGAACTGTGGCCTGCATTTACATCATACTACAGAGCTCCCAGAGATCTGTCCAAAATGTAAACTATCGCTCAAACCTAAGCAGGTCCTAGATGCGAAACAGGATTACTGTATGCTCTTATTAAACTGCAGATCCCTGCCCAAACATAGGGTGGAAATTGTCCTTTTGTTAGAGGAACGCATGCCAGACGCAGTGTTTCTCACTGAAACATGGCTCACGTCGGACTCCGACCCTGCATTAGTGACCGCCCTCCCTCCAGGCTTCCAAATTATCCAACAGGACCGCCCTGATGGGAGAGGAGGAGGCCTAGCCATCATCTATAAAGAACAATACCACTGTCGAGTAATCTCTGAAGCAATTCCAGACTGTGAGAGCTTAGCATTTATCCTAGAACTCTCCCCTAGCAACTGCTTTTCAGGAACATTAATATATCGACCCCCGGGCCCCCCCAAACAGTTTCACAATCTCCTCCCATTGATTGTGGCTGACCGTGTTAGCACTGCCTCTAATTACACTCTGCTAGGGGATCTCAATTTTCATTTTGATACTGCCCTGGACCATACAGCTACAGCACTTACAGACGACCTAGCTACACTACAATGAGTGAAGGCACCGACTCTCGCTAAGGGCCACTTACTGGACCCTGTGTTCAGTAACTGTGCAGACCTTGTGGTTGGGCTACCAATCTCCCTCCCATGGACTGATCATCTACTAGTGCCTTTCACCTGGACCACATTTAAGCCACCCCCCGTGAGACCCACGGTAAGACATGCCAGAACCTGGGCGCGGCTACCAGTCGATGACTGGACTAGCAGACTCGCGATTGACAAACCCTCTTACAATGAGGACCCATGCCTGGCCAACCTGGATCACGTTGACTGGATCACAAAAGCGCTTGAAACCATTCTCCCCCTGAGTAAAATAACGATGAAACACTCCCACAAAAAGGCCCCCTGGTATTCAGAGGCTCTCAGGGAAAAGAAATGCGAATGCAGAAAAATAGAAAGACGATGGCGTCTAGACTACTCTAAGGAGGAAAAAACCCGTTACCGAGAGGCAATCAAACTCTACAAAGGCGAGGTCAAATCTGCCCAATCTGTATATTTCTCGGACAAAATCATACTAGCAAAATCCAAACCTAAGGACATTTTTCAAATTCTAAAAAAACTCATAAACCTCCATCTTCTAACCTGCACGAGGAAAAAACAACAGACCACTGTAATGACTTGGCAGAATTTTTCCACCAAACAGTCAATAAAATCTACTCATCCTTCCCCTCTACAGGTACTGTCCCCATAGCCCAGGATCAAACAAATCTGGGAACCACTTTATCAGAACCCCGTCCTACACTGGACCACTTCCCCCCCTAGACCTTGAATCCTTGGACTCCATTGACCGCAAGGTAAAATCTGGGTCCCCATGCGACCCAGCATCTCCACAAGACATGATGCTGGCACCCCAGGTCACTTTACCAACCATTGTGGACCTCCTGAACGCCTCCATTACCTCTGGTACTGTCCCTCCCGCTTGGAAGCGGGCCATGGTCCGAGCTCTGCTGAAAAAACCCAATCTAGATCCCTCTGACTTTAGCAACTACCGGCCGATTTCTCTGCTCCCCTGGGTGAGCAAAATCCTTGAGAGGTACATCAATCTCCAGCTGGTGAATTTCCTTGAAAATAACCAGCTGTTAGATGCCACCCAGGCGGGTTTTAGACCCAAACACGGAACAGAGACCGCCCTTCTAACAGTCAATGAGGAAACCAGAAAAATCCTAGATCGGGGGGGGGGTCAGTGGCAGTGATCCTCCTTGACCTAAGCGCGGCATTGGATACTGTCAGCCATGACACCCTGCTGAGCCGCCTCTCGAGTGTCGGAATAGTAGATAGTGATTGGCTATGGCTCAAATCCTTCTTGAGCGACAGATCATTCCAATTCTTTGATGGAGAGACAGTGTCCATGAGTAGGCCGTTGAGGTGCGGAGTCCCACAAGGCTCCTCTTTAAGCCCTGCGCTTTTCAACATCTATATGAGACCACTGGCTGAGGACGTTCGTCCATTTGGGGTTAAGATCATTTCTTATGCGGACTACACCCAGCTGGTGGTCTCCTTGGCGCAGGAGGCTAATGAAGTGCTTACAGGAGGTAAAGGGCTGGATGACCGCCTCATCTCTCAAGCTCAGTGGGGACAAAACAGAGCTGATGCTCCTGGGCCCTGCAAACCCCACCTTTTTCAATTCCTTGTGGCCTTCTTGTCTAGGTACCCCCCCAGTACCCAAGGATAATATCAAGAGCCTTGGGGTGTGGCTGGACAAGACCCTCTCATTTAACATCCAGGCTACAAAACTCTCGGCTACCTGCTTCGGAATTCTTAGGATGGTAAAGAAAGTCCTCCCTCTTCTACCCGTGGAGGCAAAGCAGGTGGCCATCCAAGTTCTTATACAGTCCCGCCTCGACTTCAATAATGTTCTCTACCTTGGCACCCCGGAGTACACCTTGCGCAGACTACAGATAGTGCAGAACTGTGCAGCCCGCACACTGTTACAACTGCCACGCAGACAATCAGCCAAACCTGGTCTGATCAGCCTGCACTGGCTGCCAGTGCGACAGAGAATCATCTTTAAGGCCATGTGTATTGCCCATCAGGCCTTTTAGGACACAGGACCTAGGATTACCCGGGACCTAGTAAAATAGTACCACCCCAGCAGAAACCTTCGATTTAGCCAGGCTTTTATGGCGATAGTTCAGAGAATAAAAAAGGCAAGGGCGGGTGGCAGGACATTCACCCATAATGCCTCCAAGATCTGGAACTCACTTCCTCTTCATCTTAGATCCAACCCTAATCTCCCCTCATTCCGGAAACAGCCGAAGACTTTTTTGTTTAACTCCCCTCAGTAATATCAACAAGTTACCTCTTCAAGCAATTTCTATTTTGGTCTCTAGCGCTTGGACGCCTCTGGGCAGCAACCGCGCTCTATAAATCTACTTTTCATTTCATTCATTTCATTTCTGAACCTCTGTAAAACTCTCTCTCTAAATCTCTCTCTCTCTCTAAATCTCTCTCTAAATCTTCTCGCTCTAAATCTCTCTATCTCTCTCTCTCTCTAAATCTCTCTCTCTCTCTAAATCTCTCTCTAAATCTCTCTCTCTAAATCTCTCGTTCTCTATAAATCTATTTCCCTAAATCTCTCTCTAAATCTCTCTCTCTATATCTCTCTCTCTATATATATATCTCTCCCTCTAAAACTCTCACTCTCAAAATCTCTCTCTAAATCTCTCTCTCTCTTCCCCCCCCCCACCCTCAGCTTCCCCCTCTTCTCAATTTTTCCTCCCCCTGTCGGCATTTTCTTGCTTTCAAACTCATCCAGAATCTTTCATTATTTTCCAACTAGCTCTTTGAAACCCACAAGTCCTCTCCCAATCTCTCTCTCTCTCTAAATCTCTCTCTAAATCTTCTCGCTCTAAATCTCTCTATCTCTCTCTCTCTCTAAATCTCTCTCTCTAAATCTCTCTCTAAATCTCTCTCTCTAAATCTCTCGTTCTCTATAAATCCATTTCCCTAAATCTCTCTCTAAATCTCTCTCTCTATATCTCTCTCTCTATATATATATCTCTCCCTCTAAAACTCTCACTCTCAAAATCTCTCTCTAAATCTCTCTCTCTCTTCCCCCCCCCCCTCAGCTTCCCCCTCTTCTCAATTTTTCCTCCCCCTGTCGGCATTTTCTTGCTTTCAAACTCATCCAGAATCTTTCATTATTTTCCAACTAGCTCTTTGAAACCCACAAGTCCTCTCCCAATCTCTCTCTCTCTCTCTCTCTAAATCTCTCAATCTTTCTCAATCTCTCTCTCTCTAAATCTCTCCTCTAAATCTCCCTCTCTAAATCTCTTGCTCTCTTTCTCTAAATCGCTCTCTAAATCTCTTTCTCTAAATCTCTCTAAATCTCTTGCTCTCTCTCTCTAAATATCTCACTCTCTAAATGCCTCACTCTCTAAATCTCTCTCTCTCTCTAAATCTCTCTCCAGACTCTCCTTGGGCTACAGAAGTTTATTTTCAGTTTTGGCATAGAATGAATAGCCACATTTGTAATGAGTGTACAGTGGGGGTTTAGCTTCCCTTGGCATAGCCATTAGATCTCGCCTTTGGGACCTTATAAGTGTTTAGTTATCAAGCACAATATCCTTGGTGCAACAACATCAACTGTTGCATGGCTAAACACTTATAATGTCCCAAAGACGAGAC
Organism: Lissotriton vulgaris; assembly: GCF_964263255.1. Classification (NCBI taxonomy): domain Eukaryota; kingdom Metazoa; phylum Chordata; class Amphibia; order Caudata; family Salamandridae; genus Lissotriton; species Lissotriton vulgaris. The sequence continues at coordinate 1,648,305,460 of NC_141694.1, forward strand.
CTATTGGCTATGCCAATGCTGGTTTTCGCTTAGTTACAGCATTAATATGTGGGGAAAATGCATAGGGACAATTTTCTCCCTGCGTCTAGGCCTCCTCAAAATCATTGCATATCCGGACTCTGCTTCTGTCTGAGTTTTCTGATTCTTGATTAAAATGTTTACTGAGACTTGGAATTAGCCTGATTTGTAATTGAAAGTAAAAGTTCGCAGGTCGAGCACTTTGGTGATAGAGATGAATTTGGAAAGAAAGATTTCAAATTGAAACATTCCCCTCACTGTTTATTGCGCCGTTTACTGCTACCTGGCTCACTGTCATCAGTACTTAGTCCAGTTGATGATGATACACATAACTATTACAAATGGGTGATGGACGTGTAATGAGTGCAAAGTGATATCTGATACCCTAGGACAAGTTTGCATTGAATGATATGATGATGCTTTCCTGCCTGCAAGATTGCTTATGGTATCTGGTTTGCCAAATAGCTATGGGTTATATATAAGCTGAGTTGCTTATTTTCTGCTGTGACATGATAAAAAAAAACCTTACTGAGGATTGCAGTTGGCATATTTTATTGATGTTGTCATTGCACCATTGTGAGACTCATATTGTAAGTTTCCTGGACTCTGCTGACCAGGACAAAAGATATATATATTTGCAGTTTATGTCCCAAACGTACAGGTAGCATACAAGACTGGACCATCCCCGTACAAGTTATCACCAGATCCACTGGGGGGTGGCGGGGGGGGGGTGGAGTTTTTATATTGCATATGGTTTGGAATAATGGCTACACCTCAAATGTCAGCCTATTACAACATGGAGGTCTACTGTATGTCCATGGACTGAATGTCTATGTGGTGTGTGAGCCAGAGTCTCAGTTGCCACTTCTTACACTAATAATTGTCATGTACATCCTTCCTACTGTCTTCTGTGCTCCTCATCCTTAAACTGTTATAATTCTGACAGCTCTCTTCTACCTCTGACAGATCATCCCAGTCTCTGACAGATCATCCCAGATCTATCCTCCATTCCAAGCACTTTCAGATCACACTAAGCTCTAGTACTTTCCTCTCTTGCTACAGCTGCGCAGAGGTGAGCACCGCTATGGTAAGGAGATGAAAGAATGTGAGCACTGGCCGGCCAGAATTCATCCTTGGAACTGAATAGAAAAACAGTGAAACCACTGAGACATTTCCACATCACATTGTTGTGTGCAGAATCGAGCCTGTGCTTTTAATGATCACATTTTCGTTTTTGACACTCCAAAACC